>NC_051179.1:84481900-84781900 GCF_013339695.2 Rhipicephalus sanguineus | reverse complement strand
ACCTACAAAAACCCGTCGATCCATCTCGCAACGTTTCTCTCATAACAGAAAAAAATACAGCATAGACAGGTACTCGCTGACGGTTTCGCATGAAACCAGTTCCCAAAATACGGGTGATCTGCCGAAATTTTGTCTATATTTCCTTTGTCAACACATATCGTTAATAGCAAACGTTCTTGAGCATGCGAAAGCACTTACAAATGAGCGATTTCGTGAGCGGCCGTCTGCACACCGGAAAACGTAACAGGCCGGTCCAAACCAATGGCAACATTGCCATTTCTGCAGGCCATTCCCTTATTTGCCATTCCTGCGGGTTAAAAGACTGCGAAGTGATTCAAATAGAAAATAACGAGGCGAGTCGTTCCTAAATACACAGATATATTCAATGAAGTGGACGGGGAGATGACCACCGCCGTAGTTCAATTGTTAGAGCATCGGACACGTAATTAAAAGGTTGCAGGTTAGGTCCCTGCCGGGGGCAGCTTATCTTTTCGCCCATTTTACTTTCTTCACATTTATGTCATAATTTCTACATATAACATCCCCTATACTTTCCTTGGCATTATTGTCTGTTAGTTCTCATTAATATTGTGTCTAACAAAGAAAAACAAGCTCTTAGAATTTATCTTCTTGTGTTCATTCAAAGCGAGGGTCTCGTTCTGGCAGACCTGATGCCTTCAGGTTGTACGCGGAGGATTATTGGTCAGCTGCCAGCTCTTAAAAAGATCACATGCTACGCAACGCCAGCAGGCAGAAAAAGATTGTCCCGCACTCGTCGTCATGGCTACGATCGGCGCTTACTAATACTTTCAGTTTTAAATGCACAGATATACCCAATGAAGTAGACGGAGGGGTGACCACGCCGCAGCTCAATTGGTAAAGCATCGGACGCGTTATTCAAAACTTGCAGGTTCGGTCGCGCCTGGTGGCAAGTTATCTTTTCGTCCACTTCACTTTCTTGACATTTACATAATTACTACAAATGACACCCCCTATACTTTCCTTGTCATTATTGAGTGTTAGTTCACATTCCCATTTTGTCTAAGAAAGAGAAATAAGCCTTGGAATTTTGCTCCTTTTGTGCAATCGTACTACAAGTATTATACGGTCGGGGAAGGGTAGTTTTTCAGTGTATGCATTTAGCTCTGTGGAATTGTAGACAGAGAAAGAAATAAACGAGGTTCCAAAGAAAGTAGAATAAAAAAACCCAACAGAGACATAGTGCTCTTCATTGGCTTGAAATAAAACTTTACGCGAGGTCTTGCACACTCAGTACTCAATTGTATCGAAATAACTCAATCTGGCGAATATGTAATGCTATATAGATGATGTTTTGTACCATAAAGTCACTTACCATTAGTACCGCCTTGGTTTTTCCCCTTTCTAATTTTAACGAGACCTGCACTAACAAAAAAGGAAAGGGGAAGGTAATAAATGACTCAATCAACCCAATTGCTTTCATGCACCCTAATACACAAAAATAGTATCTATATGCATTGGGTGTTAGACGCTTGCCGTAGATGCCAGCTTCAACGACAACGCCGATAAACCCGAGGGTAGCGCTCCGTGTGCGTGGTTTACTTGATCGCGATCTTACGGTCATTTTCTACATGTAGTAACTTCCTTGAGTTTTCTAAGTCTATCGTATATGCAGAGCAACAATCTTGGCCGCTTTGTTCCCTGGGAATTGTGAGCCCTACCTGATTCTAACAAACGACGAGGAATAGACTAACGCTCAAATGAGTCTGCACGTCTAGACCTGTAATCACGAAACATGGCCATCGACTAAACGACGCACCCCAAACGCACACATTGTGATTATTGCTGTTTTTGTGACAGCAGTCGACATGCCTCAAGACAGTCTCCCTTTGTACTTTCTCTTACGACTGATTTTCTCGAGAAAATCCAAAACAACGATGATCGCTGGAGCGTTGCGCGTGATTCCTATCCAGCTATCTTGGCCACTTCCATCTCTGGATAGTCACTAGGTTCGTTTCTTTTCTTGCGTCTCTGTGTTTGCGCGGATTTCATACCTTCCAAACGTCAAACAAGCCCAATTTGCAGACCTCAACTAGTCACACCAATGGTTCATTTCTTTCCCGTACTTTTCACAGCATCACACAATGGTGAAACGACGGAGTACTCTGGCCCAGTGACAGCTTAGCAAGGGTACTTGCGAAGAGCTCTTGCCAAGTGACAGAGCTTAGAAATGGTCCAGAAACTACGAACTACAATACTGTCACACTCTCGAGAATATAAAACATTAATCGGCACTAATGACACAGACCTTGGGGGCAGACTGGCACATCACAAACAGGCAAGCGGTTACGATTACTTGTACCTTTTAAGGTAGAAGTCAGCATTACTTTATACACTTGTGCTGACTTCTGCTACCTAAGTGGTACGATGAAGGTGTGGTTTCGGAACCGTGAGGAAGAACATTGCAGCTTGACATCCCGAAGCAAAAACGTCGTGACTTGATCGGTAAGCCCTCAGACCGAAAAATGCTGCGAAGTTCTCAGTTTGCTTGAAACGTCCGAAGTTCTCAGTCACGTTTCTCAGTACAATTCTCAGTCTCGGTCGGTGACTTAGAAACGAAGTTCTCAGTCATGCCTATAATTCATCGAGGATGGGCTCGTACTGTGCCCAAAGCCGATAGTAACATGCCAGGATGCGACAAGGTTGGACTCGCGTTGAAAATGGCAGCGGACCATACACTCACTGTGGTAACGCGCAGAATGCGTACCAAAATGGACGTCGTCTTCGAGGTATACCAGAACTTCGAGCAAGGCAAGAGCCGCCGTGTTCGACGACCATTCGTCCAGCTTCCACACACGGCCGCACTGTCTTCGTCCAAAGAGCGACCATTGTCACTTCCATCGCCCTCAACAGAGTCTACAAAGTTTGAAGAGATGGCTCCTGCTGGCGGCTTTAGCCAGCCCAGCGCCGAAGTATCAAATGTACAAGCGATCTCGCGAAAAAAACTCACGAGCCTAGGTATGCACGCTGTTTTCACTGTAACCAGAGCTACATCCTCTTCAAACACACCGACACCGTTCCCTCGTTATCAAGGAATCGTTCCGCGTTCCTGGAACCTCGATAAGTAGAGAATTGAGCATAATCGCGCTGTTTGCTTCAGTTGCCGATTTGTTGTTGCTAACTATGTGCAGTGTTGGAAGTAGGTGGTAGGAACGACCAGTGGTCGTCGCTACCACCTATGAGCGCAGTCGTTTCAGGTCATTATCTCTCACACGATTATCCAATTCTGACGCTGCCACTACCTGACCCAACCGCTCGCCGACTCCTAGAGACCAGCAGTCGCGTTCGCAACCATTTCGTCACCTATCACTCACCGCCACCTAGCCTCCCTCAGTAGGCGATTAATAGCGGCTCCTTCCATCCTCAAATCTAAGCGATGCATCTCCCTGAGGTAAGGATGTATTCAAACATTCTTCGTAACTAATCGCCCTGCCGAACTGATGCTGCATACAGGACATCGAAGTTGACCGCGTGACCATGTCTGCACTTGTCGATATCTGGGTGCTGTCGCGAAGCGATTCTGTTGCGATTATATGACATTTCTGGCGCTTTTCTCCACTGTTGGCCGTCTAAGGTTGCTCAAGATTTTCGGGCCACGTCCTATGATCATCGGCAGACGGCTAATGGCGGCGAAAGGCATAAAAATATTGTAGAATTGTAATAGAATCGCACCGCGACAGTACCCCTGAGCTCATATTTCTGTTAGCAACTCCGGTTTAAAAGGGTGGCCGCACCTGCTCTATATGGTGTCGTACGCGTGGCCAACGGAGGGACCCCTAGCTTAGTTTGAATTCGCACCACTAGTGCAAAATCAGAATGTTGAACCACTGGCGCAGTGGTGCACCACTGCGCCAGTGGTTCACCACTGGTGCACCACTGGTGCACCGCCGGGCCCCTAACGCCTGATTTATTTACCATTCTTGAGCCGCGTCCTCATCATGCTAGTCTTGGTTTGGACGTTAAGCTGGCTTCATATTTCCTGTGGAGGGCGCCCTATAGCTCCACTTAGCTGGAGTGGCTGATGCACACCATTAACGCATGTAACGCACACCTCTAATCATTTTTCATTATGCAGCATGCGTGCAATTCCAGCGATAAACCAGCAACATCAATAATTCGTCATTCTATGAACAGGGTCGCAGAAGCCGGACGACGTATGCTTATTTTTAACGCATTTTTAAAAGTCCATATATTTCAATGTGAATTTTGTAAAAGATCGCGTTTTTTATATATTACAGAAGCTGTGCGCTTTAGCTTATGTAGAAAACGTAGTTCATAATTACCTGACTGCCATATAGAGGATGTCAGACACATTGTGTACGGCACTGGTGCGCGCAAGTTTCCCTAATGCATCCAATGTTTGATCTGCCATGACCCGTCCATCGTTATGTATATGTAAATAGTTTTGTTTGTCCTGGAAAGGTAATACTCTAATCGACACCAACGCAAAACTCCATAGTGTGTTTTCGTTACCTTCAATCCTTCAATTACGGTTAACCCTATCCTGGCCGGTGGCTCGAGCTGCTGCAAGCGAAGGCTCACCTGCGAATGTTGATTAAAACGAAACCGCGGGTTCATAGCGGTAAAAGGAGGGAAGAAAATGCGGTGCAAGGTAATAATAGTAGGATAAAGATACTTGAACATCATGTTATGTTGAGAGTCACTTACTGTACAAAGGTACAAGTTAATAATTCGTAATGTCATATTTGTTAGAGCTGATAGTGTCAGCCAAGTCGATGGCACCACGAATGCGCACGTACACATGTGAGAAAATGTTTACGGACCAAGGAAGCGCGTGCCAAAATAGGGCGCCTCGATGCCAGCTCCTCCGGAGGCGGACACATCGAAACGCCCAGTGACGAAATGCACCGATGCCCCATCTGCCGACGCGGCTCGTGACGACAAGGGCGCTGAGGCAATGGTGCGCGCGCACATCCCATCATATCTGCTAGCCTGTCCTGTATCTTTCCCTGGCGAGGTCCATATACTTTTGCTCACGGGTGTACGTATTCATCTAGTTCAGCAATTAGCAAGGTAAGAGAAAATTTTCCTCCATAGTAGCGTAACTTGTCTTGTAAGCAAACAGACATGATGAATGACAACTTCACAGTTACTAAGAAATGCAAGAACAATGTTTGGACATTGCTTTTGGGTCACTTACAAAAGTTAAGAAGCACTGAAAGGCAAGGTCTGTTAGTAGAGAAAACAATGCAGGAATCTGCATTCGCCGTGCATTCTTTTCTGAAAAACGCGACTAAAGGAGCGCGGCATATGCAACTTCTAATGTACGCTTGCCACACGGGCAAAAGAAATGGCATTTATTACCTAATCCCCTCAGATTTAATGGCGTTTGCATGATGTCACACTGGCAAACTTAGCCATTCGCAACTTCATTGATTTGCCACAACTGATTAGACTGACGAATGCGCATTCTCGACGCCGGAGCTCGCGCTACGCAGCACATATATTATAAAGCTTTTTTTTAAAGATTATGTGAGTAAGTGAGTGAATAATGTTTATCACAAGATCCGGCATGTTTGCGGTCTGGATTGGACCGCTCATATAGAGCCCAGAAGACCTTGTGTCCCCATAGCTTCCCTGGCCTGCTGGATTGGACATTTTTCGTCTTCGACCTCCGAGCTGAGCAGCGCTACCCGCGACAGTATATGTTTATACGAAGCTCTTTCTGTTGTGCATAGTTTGCATTTGTTGGCCGGTAAAAAAATATTTTATACATGCCATTTAACAACAGCTAGCCCTCTTGTCAGGAGTTGGAATTGGCGAAATTCAGTTCAGCGTTGCAACGGCTTCTACATAATAGTCGACGCGTTGCTTCTATGGTACGCATGCAATGCCAGCATGTAATGCCCTAAGTTGGTACGGTCGATGGTGACGTTGTTAGGGGCACAAACAAGTTCAAGGTATTCACTACACAGCATGCTTGTTTCTACATTTCCCTGTAGCCTTGAAGGCAGATTAGCTTTTGGCTGTTTATTTTTTAATATTACCTTAAATTTCCTGACTTCCAAAGTCACTGTTATCGACATCATCAGGTCAAATGTAATTAAAGGTGGCCGTCTGGCAGCGCCACCGAAAAACGAAAATGTCATTCAGGTGCTAAAGGCCTTTAACCACTGGACGTTGTTTCTTGTGACCGTGTTTAGGAACTCACTATGTTCCCCTTTATGCCAAACATCACGCAAGTGCAGTCTATTAAGGAGACAGCTGCTGAACCTTCCTGTCTCCACTTACCGAATGCATAAACACCATAGCGTAGGCAACGCGGTCTTCCGTTTCATTACCAAAGTATGCGGTGTGATTGAGATCGGTGAGGAAGTGGGTCTCAACGGTATAGGATTTTTGGGAGCTCTCGACTTTTCTGTGAAGAAGAACGTGGCAGAGAAGACAGTTTGGTATGTAGCACCCTTCAAGGAAATCTTATATTTATCCACAGACGTACCAATTTCTGGATAACGTAGTTCATTTTCCAAGCCGCTTTCTGAAAAACACAAGAAAGAGAATAAAAATTCGGCAGATCCCACGTGCCGTGGGAATCGATGGTATGCGAAGCATGCGCGTGATGGTGACTGTGGCGTAATTTCCCACATTGAGCGAAACGTTACGGAATGATGCTAGAGAAATGTGGAAGTGGTATACGCACACTCATAAGTTGAAGAGTATATGTATTATAAAACCAATTGTTTACAGTTGTGTAACGATGCCAACATGGCCGTTTCCAACACCAGACGCGGTAAGCTGATATGTAGTGCTTATATTCTTCAATGCTGGATAGCGCGAATCCAAACAGGACAAAGAAGGAACACAGATTGACAGGACAGACGTTACTCGCAACTAAGCTTCATTCAGGAAAGTTTTCCTAGATATATACACAGCCTAGTGGCACGCGCAGGCGCACTGCACGTACGTTACAGTCACAGCTACAGTTGTTATGCTTATACTTGTCCGTTATGACGGAGAACGCACGCACGTTTCACGAACCCGTGTGTATGTGTAGAAGGGGTTGTTGACAGTTCTTTAATAAAGTCATCATCACTGTTATCAGTGAGCACCAGCAGCTGGACCGGACTTGTTAACCGGATCCGTTCTTGATCGTTGCAATGAGGAGTCTAAGTGTAGTGAAGTGTGAGGTATAGTGCAACTTGTGGAAATCCTGGATGCCTCTTACGATGAAATGATCTATAATGCCTCCTGTCGTGGACGTGGCAGCGAGGTCTTTTGATGCCCTGTCCACATGCAAGCCGTCTTTCACGCAGTATAAGGACGAATCTTTGCTGGGTCTTGATAAATCAATGTTGAAATCACCGGTAATGATGAGAGACCTGGTTCTCTCAGCAGGTTTATTGTAGGAAGTGTAGTGAAGAGGAACGTCTGGCGCTGCAGCCACATCGCCAACCCTGCGCGAGGCACGAGCTGGAGCTGCCTAGCCCGTGCTTTTGCTGCAACGCTGTCCGCGCCCGTCCAGTTCCTGCTGCTGCTGTTACGACGCAACCACCGCTCGTAGCCCAGTGTTTTCATTATATTTTGGTGGAGGCTGCTGCGGTTTTCCCCGGCCCTGGAATTGCGTAGCCGAAAGCTCCCGTCCGTCATGCCTGACGACGCCCCCTCGACACCCCCACCGGCTTCCCCGCCCATGTGTCCCGGTGCATTAACCCGGTGCATGTCCCGGTGCATTATAGAAGCATTAACCCCGGTTTTTGCGTAATCCTCGTGGTCCACGTTGCCGACCACGTGCATGAGTGGATGATAGTTGAGCGTCTTCCAGGAGTGTTCCTTCATAGCGTCCCTTCATGCTCTTACAGATGACGAGCGGAGTGTTTCTTCTCTGCTTGAGGAGATATCGACGGCAGGCCTCGCACATAGGTTGACGTCATCGCATGCGCCCTCCGTGCAGCGGAGATGTCCCGCTTGTTTCATCTCTGCATCAACCAGGTTCGACGCCAGTGCTGGCGCACTTTTGCTCGCATGTAAAACATACGATGCGTGGGGCGATGTTATCCATTTGTACTTTATTAGAAAAATGACGTCAGCGCGGCGTTGACGGCAAAAAGCCGTCTAGGGTTCCATATAATTGCTATCCCAATAAAACTTACGAAGAGACAAAAAAAAACATGACATATGCTATGTACACGACGCAGCGCTCCTTTAACAGCTAACGACGTATCCATGTATTGAGGTACTTTGCATTATTACATAATATCGCGTGCTTGCCTTCTCTGGGAATCTCCTCTGTTACTCTCAATGACTTGTGGTAATCTTGCCATTGCGCTGCATGCCCTGCCCATGCCCATTTCAGGCAGGTTAGGTTATGTCTGCAGATGAGATTAAGTTTGTGGAGATAACGTGCCCGCAGCAAGCACATGACTGGGTTGTTTGGCAAAACATTGAAGAGGCCTTTGCCCTGCAGTGGCCGTAGTCAGGCAGATGATGATTACGATGATGTCGAGATCAGTCCGCGGACACTAAAGTAAGACGCGCACTTAGCGGCTCCCACGTTTACCATTCGTGTGACATGCTGTTATTGATCTATGCATCGAATGTGCACGTGGTTAGCGAGAATCGGCAAAATGCGTCTTTTCTGGACACTATGGTAGGATTCCGAGCATTTAATTTCCGCTTCCTGACACTGACTGCCACTCAAGTTAAGAACACTCGTAACGCTATGCATTTAGTTCAACAAACATCCCGTTCCATTGCTGCTGTTATGTACAGTCACGCTCAATATGACTTGCAACACGGCAGCGCCTGGCCTCATGAGTTCAAGGATTGCGCATGGCCTGAACTTGTTTTAATTTCAGCAACTAAATGATGTTTTCTTATTTGAAATCATCCCCGAGTGCGAGGACAGCGTCTACTTATAGAAATAAAAGCTAGTGGAAGCCATGAGCAGTCTTTGAACTCTTGAGGCCACGCGCTCCCGTGCTAAAAGTCATATTGAGCGCGACTGTACATACATACATACATACATACATACATACATACATACATACATACATACATACATACATACATACATACATACATACATACATACATACATACATACATACATACATACATACATACACACATACATACATACATACACACACACATACATAAATGGCGAGAGTGTAGTTAACAGAAAGCTTGCTGCTTACCGACACCGTCCACGACATCATAGCTCCCAGGTGTGAAGTCGACAAGTGATATTCGGTGCGCCATTCTTTCCTGTGACGACCGTTCCCAATTCTCACTAGGTTCAATTCTGTGAGTGTGATTTACCATCCCTGTCTAAATTAAAGAACAACAGATCCAAATTCTTGCGTGAATTATATGAGAGTTCTACTGTCGGAGCTGCTGGCTTTATCGTCTTCACATTAAAGATATTGTACGCGAAAATCATCCGCATTATACAAATAAATATGAGCTCTTTGGTAAAGCTAAGTCTTGTATAAACAGGCGCTCAGTTGCACGGGCGTTGCCAGGAGTTTCTTTTGGGGGTAAGGGTGAAGCGGAGGGCTGCTGCCTTAATGGGGTCGTGTGTGTTCATATATCTGTAAAAATTCAGAGCCGTTACATTACAGGGAAGATGGAAGCCAGCGCCTGCGACTGATAGTTCTGTGCGCGTTGGCGCTCCTTGAATTTCCGCTGTTCTTTCTATGTGACGGACAATACGTGTGTGTCCCATAGCGAGTCCACAGTGCAACTACTGGTAAAAGCAAAGAATATAACAGTGCAAGTGTGATCTCTACGTCACTAGACTAAGGGACACAACGATCTGTGGGAAGTGCCCCGCCGAGTGTCGCGACACTTGTGCCAGAAAAATGGCTGTAGAGCGTCCAGAGCGAGCTGATGTGCGTCGCTTGCGCTCCGCCGAACGTGCGCTGTCGCTGACCGGATTACCCCAATATCGTCGCCGCAGGTGTGTCGAGATGTCAAGTATTCACTGTCCGGAACATCCGGGCACCCTTACCGAGCCGGTAGGGCATTTTAGTCCTTATCGGCTTCAGAAGATCCTATGCAAGCATTGGGCCGCTAGGCCTAAGTGACGACCTAGCTCCCCAGTGCGAGCACGGGCCACCAGGCCCGGCAACGCGGCCCCTTCCACAACAATATGAACGCTAGCATCACGCCGCCTGCCGGCACGACTGCTAACCGATGCCTGCAAACTGTGCTCATCCCCAACGACAGCCTAGTACTAGCACACCTCGGCGAGCGAAGGTGATCCCCCGTGCTCCATTCCACATCGTCTGCCTCGCCGTGGCCGCCGACCGACACCGATGCGAACTGGTAACTGGCGATTTGCCGTCGTCCGGGCCAACGCCAGACAAAGTTGGTTGAAGCTCGATCGGAAGTAACGCGGCCAGCCGGTCCTGCAAGCACTGCGCCCACCCACGTAGCCACCGGGGCTGCCCTAGCTGAGAACGCTCCTGCTGCGCCGGCAGACGCGTCATGCGTCGCACCGGCGGCAACAGCACCACATGTGTACCACACGCACGGACATAAATATCATCATGCGTCCGAAAAAGTATCTGGCCATTCGGAACTTCACGACGCATCAAATATCCCGAGTCGTAGCGCTGACGGGCAATTCTCGACAACATTGCACGGGTTACCACTTCACCGTCCGTACTAGCCCAGGGTCGAACATTATCATTTCAAGCCCACCACATGTTGGCACGGCTCAAATTCTCCGCCGGATCACCACTCTCACACTTCAGAGGAAGACTTACGTACTCAACACTTATGTGGCGGCCCCCGAAGACACGCTGCATGGAGTCATTCATGGGATAGAGCCCGGCACAACTCCTGAAGGACTAACCGCCAACCTATGCGTGTGCACGCAGTGGGTGGCTGTGCAATGTGCGGATGCTTGGTGCTACCAAAACTGGTGGGATCACCGTCGAGGGCCCCCTTCACCCTGATATCTACTGTATTACGGGGAGGCGGGGGGGAGGGTGGCCTGCTACCCATTCAAGCCGGTGCAGCAAACCTCCTAAGTCTGTTTACAACCAGGGCACCGTTCGGACGTATACCCCCACACCGAATGCTCGAGTATGTCGGCATTGTGGTAGCCTCGACCCCGTGGACGGTGACCCTTGTGCTTCCAAATGCCGATTGCTTGGGGATGGACGGACACCTAACGGGCGCCAAAGTATTTTCTCAAAGGTTGAAGGTCCAGCGGCGATGGCCATCTGCTCCCCTTGCTGCACCCACCTCTACCCGCGGGCGCAACCCACACACTCGCAAACGCCGATGGCTCAGTGAGGACAACGAGACTTCGCAAAGACGCTCCCAATTTCGCCCGAGGTCGCAGTCCTTCCCTCACCTCCCTCCTTCGGGACCTGGCCAGCAGCATCAGAAGCAACCGAACTACCAGTGCCAGAAGACCAAGGGGCAGCAGCAGCAACCCGCCTGCCAACAGTCCCAGGAGGCATCCTGCAAAATGAGCTGGTCAGTAAAAGTAGCTAAAACCACCGCTCCGCATAACACCCAATACACCGAGTACGAACACCTCACGGAAAACATAAAGCTCAAACTGGATCTAGCAGCCGTGAAGACGCGTCAGGCCAAGGAGAGTGCTGTACTCCACGCCCTCATGGCGCGTCTTGGTTCGCCACCCGACTCCCCCGAACACCGCTCCGAAATCACTCCTGAGAGACAGACAACCCCTAAAATGGCGCTATCGGCTCCTACCGCGACGGGCACCGCGGTCACACGCGAAGAGATACGCGAGATGCTCGCACCGCTTACTCAACTACTGTCTCAACAATTCAGTGGCGTCATCACATAATTCGGAGAACGCCTTGATTTTCTCGAGACACGCCTCGAGGCCCAAATTGCTGAAACAGGCGGAAATATACGAACTAAGACGGCCACCCGTAGCTCCCGCACAGTGACAGATCAAGCCCACCACAGACTAAGCCTGGAGTCATATTCCTCCGAATTCTTTTCCACACCTGCTTCGACACCCGGCAACCTGACCCTCATTCCTACATCGGCCTCGGAAGCCGACATACCTACATCCACGCCTTTCCACACACCGAATTAACCTTGGGCAGCAAAACCCCACCCATTCGCTAACATTTAGAATTCTGGCAGTGGAACTGCCACGGATTCCTCAGAAAAGCGGAGCCTCCTCCAACAATATATCACACACACCTTGCTCAGCCAGATGTCATCGGCCAGCGCTTTAGGAGCCTGGCACGTCACCCACAATTTCCAGGCTATGAGTCCTGCAATAGCCAGACAGAAGGCAGAGCAGCCGTCCTGATTAACAGAGCGCTAATAGCAGTTGGCATGGACAACATCCCAGACACCAACCCAGACCATGTGGAGTCGTCATCATCGTCATTGTATATGCGCCCCAAAGCAAAAAGCTACCGACTTCCATGCCCCCATCCAGGGCCTCTGCAAATTAGCCCAGGAAAAGGAAATCATACTCCTTGGGGACTTAAACGCTCTCCACGAACGCTGGGTGTACAACCGTTCAAATTTCAAAGGCAAACAGCTTGCTGCGGCCACCGAAAAAATCCAGCTCGAACTGCTTACGGATCCCGCAGTCCCCACCCGGATCGGCAACAGTGTATGCAGGGGCACTTGCCGCGATCTCGACTTCGCCCGTGGCAGTGCAAACTATAATTAAGACAACCTGCAGGAATCCTTGGGGAGCGATCATTATATTCTCCGTACGAAAATTACGGAGAGTGCGACGCGTCGCTCCATAGGAAAAGGTCGCACAACAAACTGCACCGCCTCCACCGCGAGAGCAAGCATTCAATCCACCTCTTTCAATTTCCTGTGCTGCCCTCTACCACTTTGGTAGGGGTTAGGTAGGGTCCGGGACAGCCGGTATTGTCAGAAGCAAGGCCTCCGACATGATGAGACGTTTCGCGACTTTTCCGCTAGGGAAGAGTGCATGTGTGGGGGCGCCGTGAAAAAGGCGGATTGGCAGCCACAAAAGCCTCACCTACCGGTGTGCCCAACCTTAAAAAATTTGGGAGCGTTGTACCACCACCGTTAACAGAACACCTCAACCACCGGAAGTGGACGGTCATCTACTGCACCTGTGCGAAGCCAAGGCACCTCATCAGCAGATGGAAGACACTAATGCATAACAGGCGTCTCAAGATGAGGATCGCTGCTCTCACCGCCCAGGCAGTACAGTCTGATGCGTAACTGGCGCGACTAAATCAGGCGCAGTTCAGTTACCCTTCGGGGTTCACGTACGACCCGTACGTGGCATATTCTACGTGCTTTGATTGACCCCACTCGAACAAAAAATGAGACAAGTAAGTTGGCCGGGCGCCGCATACATGCCTTTGAAGGCACGGATGATGAGCTGCTTGCTCAAGTCAAGCGCAAATGCTTTCGCGAATATGACCCGGCACCATGTCAGGCAATGTATCAGGGTCGCGCCAAAGACACTCTCGACCAATCGATAACGGTGTACGAAGTCTATGCTGCCACTCGCTGCAGCACCCGACACAGAGATGCTGGGGCGGACAGAATCACGTACTCCCTTATCAGGAACTTCAAAGACACCGCCGTACAAGAGCTCACGGCGTTTCTCAACGATCATTGGCAATGCGGCACGCTCCCCTCTGAATCGAAGCTCGCGGAGGTGATAATGCTACGGAAGCCGGACGAAAACTCCAGATCGAAAACCTTCGGTCAATATGCATCACTTTCTGCCTTGGTAAGCTCTTCGAGCACATCATCACTAGCCTGCTGCAATCAATGTACGCATTGAATATACGGGTTCCGGGCACATCTTTCAATGCAGGATGTATAGCTTCAATTAAAAGAAGTCATTGATACCACCCCACAGCAAGGAGAAAACATTACTTTGGCTTTAGACCTCCAGGGCGCCTTTGGTAACGTTAGTCACCAGGCCATACTTGTGGGCCTCGGGGCCCTTCATTGCGGACAGCGCATGTACGGTTACGTTCAGGTTCTCCTGTCGAACCATACCGCCATGGTCGGTTTTGGGTCGATCCATTCAAGTATTATCAAGTTTCCGAAGAAGGGCACACCGCAGAGCTCAGTGATTTCCCCGCTACATAGCAATGGTAGGGCTGGCGCACAAACTCCACCGCATCGACGGCATCCAGCATGCAATGTACGCGGAGGGCATCACGATTTGGGCCACGCGGAGGTCTCTTGTAAAAAAAGAACATAACCTGCAGCAGGCAGCCACCTTCGTCGAATAATACGTACAGGCACGTCGCCTGGCCTGTGCAAGAGAGAAGCCTGAGCTCCAATGAATCTGGCAACACAAGCCCCCACAGTCGGTGCAGAATGACCCAGGCTACCGCCTCCGCTTCGTCCGTTCCGGCAAACAAGTCACAGAGAAAACCATTATTCGTATACTGGGAATGTGGATACAGTCAAACCGCCATGTAAATCACATACGTGCCCTCCTCCGCACCACCACGCTACAGGACGCCCGAATGAAGCCGCCACTCCTCGCCATGGCATGCACGAGGAGGACACCCTGAAACTCGTACGCAGCCACGTGGCCAGTAGGGTGACATACAGCTTGCCCTACCAACGACTTACCAAAGGCGAACAGGACCAAGTCGACGCAGTGCTACGCAATGCCTACAAGGCGGCACTCAAGTTACCACCGGGTCCTTCAACAAGTAAGCTTTTCGCATAGGGTCTGCACAACACCTATGCGAAGCGCAACTCACCACCCAGCTGCAGCGGCTTCCGTCAACACCAACAGGCCGCGACCTGCTCCTACGCCTCGGCTATATCGGCCAGCTTCATGAAGCAACTCGCTGAAAGCCGATTCCCGACCACCTTCGTACCACTTATAAGGTCGCCCCCATCCCCCACAATAAGGATCCCCGACTACATCAGGGCCGGTGGGAAGCCAGAGTGGTACCCCTCAAACGAGAGCACGGGTACAAGAACACTGCTTACTATGTTCACGCCGCCAACTACCTCGCGGAAACCAAGGCGGTAGCCAAAGTCGTGGGCAACACACTCCTAGAATGTACCAGTGCTTCCCTGCGGTGCCACAACATCATCGAGGCTGAAGAAACGGTCATTGCGCTCGCTCTCGCGGTCGGCTGCAGACAGAAATGGTTGACAGTTCTGACGGACTCTCAAGAGGCTTGCGGCAACTACCTACAACTACCTGCCTACAGGGGCGCATCAGCCAACCTGCCCTCAATATCATCTTGAGCGTTACACACACTGGCGCGCATGCCGATACACACACGCCCCGGATTTGGCATCGGATCATATGGACCCCGGGTCACATGACGCTGGAGGGAAACCAGGCAGCGGATAGGGTAGCTCGACGGAATGCTAGCCGAGGACCCTCCAACTCCGCCTCTAAGGAAGCCGTTCCCGTCACGTGCGACTACTCGGCCATCTTAAACCATTACACACGTCTTCGGCGAACATATTGCCTACCTCACAGAACACTAAATAAAGAGAAAGAGGAATTGGTCATCTGCAGACGAGTTCAAACCGGCACGTTTCCAAATATCCACACCCCTAGTAAGATGCATCTTTCGACATACTCTCCTCGCCGCCCTAGATACTAAACTAAAGCTACCCAATATCACATCACGTGGGCATGTCAGGCCATTACAACACTACCCTCAGTACAAAGTCCCACAGGGAAGCGATGGGAGGAGCTGCTGGACAGCGAGAACCTGGAAGATCAGCCGAGTCTGATTGACCGGGCCCGCAGAGCGGCTGTTGCAACCGGAGCTTAGACTGAGGGCCCCCCATCGCAGGCCGTGGACCTCCGACTACTCGAAGCGTCCTGCAGAAATTGTATGGCAAATAAATAAGTTTTCACCGCCACCACCAGCACTTGTGGCAAAGGCATCGGTGGTCGGGGTTGCCAGGTCGAAACGATGAAAAATAGCCATGAAATGTGAAAATAACCAAAAAGTAGATGACTTGAGCGAAGGGCGTAAAGGTAGCCAAAAGTAATCAAGCTTGTGTGAAAACTCATGCGACGTTGTTGTTCAAGTGACTGAATTCAAGGTGGAAATGTAAACGAGTACAGCAAAAACTCTTCGAGATCATGATTTATGAGGTATAAGCATAGATTGTTGACTTTATCAATCACTTCGTGCATGATCACGCAGTTTCTTGCTCTGTTGCAGAAAGTACATTCTCTTCACGTGTCTTGCGTGACTTTTCTTAAAAGGGCTAGAGGAGGAGGTAAAACTTTATTTGACCAAGGGATTTGGGCACGTACATCCCAGGGTCCCCGCACGACCCCACTGCGCTATGCGTTCATGAGTTCATGCAGTTCCATGACGTGGGCGGCCCGGTCAGTGGCGATCTTCTGCTTGGCCGGGTCCGTCGAGCGCAGCAGGGTCTCCCATTCCTCCCATGTGGTCAGTGGCTCCGGGCCCCGCGGGGAGGGTCCGCCGGGCATTCCATGAGAATGTGGGTAAGGGTAGCGTGGGGATGAGTGCATTGAGCACAGGACGGGGCGTACGCTCCCGGGTAAATGCGGGAAAAGAAATAGGGGGAGGGAAGGGTGCGGGTCTGAAGGCGGCGCCATAATATTTGGCGAAAATTTTTTAGGGATCGGTGGGGTGGGGGTATAGCTGGCGTTCAGTATCAGTGACAATAAAAGTGACTACTGCATGAGCCTGCTCAAAATCACAGTTGCTGTGATTAAAGCATAAATTGTAGTCACTTTTGCAATCGTTTCTCGCGTGTTGACAAACACGACCAATCAGTATACTTGAGAGCAGACCGTATCTAATCCCAAGAAACGACACGGCAGTTCATCAGATATCCGATTTCTAATGTCGATGAGTGAACCGCGTCGTGGAAGGGGAGGGCTTTCTGTTGTCCTACTGACTTGCAGTTTGAAGTAACCTTCAGAAATAGGTGGAATGCGAGAATGAGGCGCCATGCAACAGGTTTCCTCCGAGTGCCAACCACTTATCCAAAAGTCTTTTCTTTTGAGCAATGCCAGCGCCAAATTCAATTTTGGGAGCTGGAAGCACACCTTCGTCCCCATGTTTTGACACCGCATAGTCGAACGCCAGCGGCTGCGACGTGCCAAGATATTAATATTTTGGTTTAAATCAAGGCAATACGAAACTATCCAAAAAATAGCCAAGTAGACTAGACGTTTTTCTGCCGCCACCGGCCTAAAATTACACATCATCTTCCCCTACAGGCAACCATGATGGGATGCGAAAGCATCGCGGGGGGTGCGCATCGAGTTTCCGTTTCTCTCATGTGACTTGTGAGACGGTGGTTGTCGAGGCGTTTGAATCACCGCTTGCCGACGCTGACGTTTACGTTCGGCTTCCCGAGTCTTCGTCTGCTCCGCGGGGCTGCCGCTCCAACTAGCGCCGACGTTGACGTTGTTCATGGCGTTTCACACACCGTTGCACAGAGAGAGAATGACTGAAGCACAGCGAACGCACGCTAACGCAGCCTCGCAGCTTCGAGACTCGTTTGCGGGCGTTGCCGCTTACGCTCAGCTTCGCGAGCGTCCATAGCGCCATTGCGAAGGAGAGTGCAACGGGAGCGAGCGCGCGCCGCATTTTATACGAGCGCACAGCTGTGGCGGAGGGAGAGAAGCGGGAGAGGAAAAACGAAGCGGAAGCAGCACTTCCGCCCCATCCTCCCACCACGTCGCGCTCACGCGAGGAGAGGGGGGAGAGTTGGCACATGCGCAGTATGGGTGCGGACGCCGCAGAACGGACACTGCCCCGAGCATAAGATGCTTTCGCATCTAAAAAAAGTAGCCAAATTGGCGCAACGTAACCAAACCTGGCAACCCTGTTGGCGGTGGGAAGCGGACGAGGAATGTCGCGAGCCGGCGACAGGGCGAGGGTGCGATGCACGACGGTCGAGTTGGGCCGAAAATTTTTGTCATGTGCATCTTGTGTCTACGGGCACAATCCGATAAAACATAGCCATATACAGCTTCGCTGTATAACATCGGAAGAATTTCGGGGAATTCTGAACAACCGTATCTTCCTCCTGGCAACGCCCATGCTTAGGTGTGCTACAAATGTTTTACTTGACAAAGCCGTTTACTCACAACGTGATAATTTCCTCGACCTACAGGCTTGAGGATCAGCGATGCCATTTTGTCCTTATCTTCAAACAAGTGTCTCTCGTAGTCGGAACCTCTAACCTGCACATAACACCAGTAAACACTTCCAGGAGACCTTTCAAAATAAGTAGCATGCACTTGTTCGACTGTGTCGGACATGATTGCATCTTCCATTTTTCATATGCGGCGAGGCTATAGACGGCTGGCACTGCACCTGGGTAAAAGTAGTATCGAAAAAAAAAAGTACGCTGCGCAAGACAGACAATTAAGGCTGCAGTACAGCTCAGCGTGAAATTAGACAGGTCACTGAATGTTTGTTCTACAAAAAAATCTAGCCAGTTCTACGCCGTGAAAACCGTCGGACAGTCAAGCTGTCACCCCTTCCGTCAGAAATTACATTTTGCACTCATGTAGTAGCAAAGCTTTCACGAGTATCAGCATCATCATCATCATTTAGCTTTAATTGTTGGTTTATCTAGACCTCCCTCTGGTCTCGTGACCTGCGTCACTACTACTACTGCTACTACTGCTACCATTACTACTACTACTCCGACGACGACGACGACGACGATGACGACGGCGTCGCAGCGTAGACTAAGACAGCTTCGATTTTAAAATGTCTTGTGTAATAAGTTAAACATGTACTACTACATAAGATTATTCGCAAGCCTTCCAGCTACTTGTGATTTGTGATCAGCACTGCATTGTAGAAGGGTGTTTCTTTCAAGAATATACACTTCTACTCTGAATGACACGTTGTTGAATGAACACAAGGTGATTGCCATAAATAAAATATACTGCAGCCTCGTCCTCTTGCTGCGCCCAGTGCATTTTTTGAGTGCTTCGTTTCTTAAATATACGTCCTACCAACTACATTAGCTTCAGGCGTCGACAAACGTATATCACTTTCTGTGGGAGTCGGAACATACGTGCTTTGGCGAAAGCAAAGTTCTGAGAAAGCGGGAGAGGCTTTGCGTTTATCCATATGTGCCTAACCTGTGATATCCATCAACTGCCGATACCTCCGCGATGAGATAAAATGCAGCTACCCACCGTTACACACACACAAAAAGCTTAACGGAAGCTTGCTTTATGAAAATTACCGAGGTGATAATCTTTACAACCATTTTATTTTAACTAACTATTGCTTTAAATGGACTATCTTTAGGTGACCCATCAATTTGAGAAGCTTAACAACTATCCTATTTTAACTAACTGTTGCTTTAGATAGACTATCTTTAGGTGACCCATCACTTCACTCCCCAGGTCATCATTATCACAACGTCAACGCAGGCAGACTGAAGGATACAAAGGCCAAGTGTGCCTATCATTAGTGTCACAAGGACCGTGTGATACTCTTGCTTCTCTTCCAAGCACTTCCGGTTGAGTGCTTACTTCCGGTTTTTCAAATGTTGAGAAACATGTCTTAAAAATAAAGCTCCTGTGAAATAGATGTTTCTGCTTCAAGTTAAAAGTGATATTGGACACGTAGGATATCAGGGCATAGGTTTACTCAAGGTAAAAAGCAATTAACTGTCACGATAATTAGTGAAAAATTCATTGAGCGAGTACGTCGAAATAGTAGCGGTTTTCTTGCGAGCACCTGTGCCAGTGGTGCCACCTGCGGTAGCAGATCTGAAGCACGCACTTCTTTGTACGTGGCCTTTGAGATTCCCTTCGGCAGCGCAACGAAGAGCAACGTTAACTAAGAAATCCCCCAGAGCACACGAGCGCTGTCTTGCGAGTGACACTACCACACACTTTAAAATTAGCGTGCCTTTAATTTTATATTCCTCCGAGTGCAGCGTCTCTTGGCGTCGCTCTGACGTCAGGCCACTGGCGCGCGTTCGCTTTGACATCAAAACAATAGCGCTCTCGTCCTTTCAAGAGGGGTGAGGCGGCGGAGTTACGGACGATGAACCCTGCTACAGCGTATCAGCAAGAAGCATGAAGGGGCGAGCGGTAGAGCGAGCTTCTATTTTTCAAGGGGCTATTTTACGTTATTACTGTTGCATACATTCTAAGCAGTTCATGGAGCCTAAATTTGCTACAATCGCTTGGAATGTCATTGGACATAGTACGGAGGTCTAGAGCTGAATCTTAAATTTCTAGTAAGAGCCTCAATCCTCGAATATCGGCGTGAAAAAAAATCAGTTTTAACTAGTAAGACACACACATGTTATCGAATTAATAATTCTTTCAATATTACAATTCGATGTCGTCCTTTCCATTATTTTTGTAAATTTCTTACTATTCTGCCTAAAATACAAGGTCCTCAATTTGATTCGACAAAGGAGAGACACCTCCAGCTGGCTGGCCGACGTTTCGATGCGTAAGCCAATCTAAGTTACGATCTGTTTAAAGCTACATTCACCTATCAATACGCAGGCCTGCCAGTCTGGGCCATCTTTCCCCTGTTTCAAAAAAAAATTGTAGTTTGTTCTTCCATATCTCGGCTCACGTCTCCACATGGTGTTCTTAAGCAAGTTAAGAAAAATATCTTGAAGAAAAACATGGGATCTGTTGATAAGTTCCCCGTGCGGCGAGAAGCGAGTATGGTTACGAAACTATCGGGAACGGATGCGCTATGATGCAGCACTCTCTACAATGGGCTAAAGACGTACGCGCAGCACTGTGGGGAAAAACTTACTATGAGAAGACGCTAAATCATGGGGAGGGGGGGGCGATGGCGCTTACTGACTTATTGGAAATGATAATAAATCAAAGCCCAACTCGCTCACTGTTAGTCCTACTTATGATAATAAAGCGCTTCAAGGTTTAGTTTATACTTACATATTCTTGAACAGTGCCGTTTTCTGTTACTTCTAGCAGGAGGACTGTGCCGGCGAGAACAGAAGCTTTCTTTAGGTTTAGAGAGTATCCTTCAATCACCAATACTTTTTCGGAGTTCTCCTGCCGGCCTTCGAACACTTGCGGGTAAACTGTTACACTCTGTCCAATGGAATCGCCTTGCTTGCTTGTGAATGGGTAGCCCCAAGAAATGTCCACGAAGAAGGGCTTTCTTGGAATTCCTGGCACATAGTTTGTCCTTCAATTAATGGTCAATGTTACATATGTTTCATATGAGTGACCTTGTTTCGAGACCACATTCAGCTGGGCGTATAATCATGCAGCGCATAATTTATACAACAGAAACACATCTACGCATGTATAAAAGTTCGGTATATAAACTTGAAAGAATTTCTCAAGCCACGGGCTTTATTTAAGAATGCAATGTTGCGTAAATCGTGCAGTTCACGTTACATTTCAGTATCCCAAAGACGGAACTACGCGGCGAAAATTCGTGTAGTTTTTATCGCAGCAATGTCGTTGATCGTGTATACTGCCGACATCATCAAATGGTGACCGGAAGCTTGATATCCTTAAAAACATAGTGCAGAATATTTTCACTCTAGCGGTATTGATATATGCGGCAGAAACATGGACAGTAACAAAGAAGAAATAAGGTTAAGGACCTTGCAAATAACGACCACAGGAATAATTTTAGGCCTCATGTTAAAAGGCGGGAAAACGGCGATGTGCTCAAGACAGCAAGCGTGGAAGAAGATATTTATTTGACATTAGGCGGAACAACTTCCGCTAGGGAGGCCATGTGATGCATAATCGCCCGGCCGATCACTGGGGCTCTTTGTTAGAGATACTGCACACACACGAAGGAAACACAACAGTAGGGCATGTTCTAAGTTAAGTTTGGCGGCGTCACTTCGAGTTGCCTAACACTAGGCAGGGGCAATTGTACACTGCTGTTGGATACCTTTGTTCTGCAGCGGGCATTAATAAAGGCTGATGGGGCACATGTCCACATCACGCTGCTATCAATGCAATTGTTCTTGTTATTGCTTTCTCCTCTCACCCTCTTTATACCCCTTCCCCTTTTCTGGCCTTGTGCTGTATATGACACATGGCTATCTACAATAGAAGTTCGACATTGGGTTTATATATAACTGTGGGGGTTTATCTTTCCAAAAGCGTGGTACCATTATGAGGGACGCCGTAGTAGAGGGCTCCGGATATATTGAACATCTCGCTTTGGTCAAACGTGCAACTAAATCTAAGTACACGGGCCTCTAGAATATCGCATACATCGAAATGCGGCCGCCGCGGCCGGGATTCGATCTTGAGTGCTGTTACTCGAACGTACATGCTAGTGTCAATAATAATGCTGATGGCCCATCATCTGTTCTTGACACAATCGTTTTACATCATTCTGACGTTTTTCTAGTACTTTCCATATTCTGAATAGTGCCGTCATCTCGTATAAACGTTCACCTCTGGCCTCCAATTGCATCAAGAAAACCCCGTTACATCAGAAAGCCATAGTCCCTATTTACTGACAGCTCCGTTGCGTGCTTGTTGTGTTGTGTATGCCAAAGGATGGAGCATAATACGAAGGAACGTACCACAAAGTTCAACAAACATCCGCTGTGAGGCACATTGCCAAGCTACTGACGAGTGAATCTGCTGACGAGTGAATAGCTGGTCCACGTCAGCCGTCTAAAACCTTACTGTAACCCAATTGTAATATCCGCGCTTCTAATCGTCATGATGGATGTCCTTCGCCACCGAGCGCTAATTAATCTATGCTGATAATATTGTCATGTCTCCTGTTATCATCGTTTTGTATGCTGCGCATTCATAGATCATTAGTAGTTAGCGCTGAATGACTGTTTTTGGATCGTACCTTGCCGGCTAAAGGCTGGTAATAAAGCTCCGACAGAGATATGAATGTTGTAATAGTATGAGTGTACTGTGGCGTAAATGGTTTAAAATGAAAACATTCGAGTTAGATAACAGATGTAAAAAATATTTTCATCTACTAATAATAACTCGTACTATTCCCCATAAAACTTCTACAGGTAACGTCCACGTAGGAGAGCACACAGAACTACAAACTATCAAAACCGCAAATACATACCGATGGCCATGATTAAGACGTAGGTGCAAAAACTTAAAACATCCATTTTAGAGCGTACTCAACACCCATAGGAGTTCGGAGGTCTGCAAGCAAGCAGTTTTATCACGCTCATGAATTTCTTTACCTCAAGTTATCTTCGCGGCTTCTACTAGGAAAAGGAAATCTTCCCTAGTGCTTAAAACACCTCAGTTTATTTGCAACGCCTCACGCTGGCGTATTTGCTGAGCTTTACTTCTTCAGCGGGTCAGCTGTAGACATTTAACAGTTAGAGTAGTGGTCTGAGGTAAATGTACGGCCCTATTGGTCTGACATTTGGAACGTAAAAATGCACGAGAGTGCATCGAAATGTCGTGTACACGACCGTACGATATTATTGGAAGCTTAATTCTGCGCATGCGTATAAGTAGAATAAGAAACCCGGAAATATTCTCAAATACACGCAAAGGCAGCATTAAAAGCAAAATAAGCAGGAGACTGCCCTTAGAATGAACGATGTCTGCGGAAGGACTACGTGAAAGGGCACCAGCTGCCGCAGGTTCCAGTTTAAATAAAACTGAACGAACATTTCACAGTATCTACGATCAGCGGCTAAGGATCGCAGAAGCCACCCATTCTGTGAAATTCATCGTATTTGCAGCTTTTGTATGCGCTCTAGCTTTGAGGATTTAAGAAATTGTTGGGTGCATTCCAGGCCTGCGTTCAGGCTCGTTCACACCGGCGGCTAACAACGGTCGCGCGACTAAATTAGTCTTAAAGCGACTGGTCGCAAATGGTCGCGAATGGCCGTTTTGGTCGCAAAGCGACTGCTTTGGCTCAGTCGCTCGCTGCTCGATTTTTCAGTCGCGCGACTGCAGTCGCAAAGCTCTGAGCCAATCACATGCGCAGGAACAGCTCGTCACCTTATTTTACGGGGCGATGGCAATGCGAGCTATATACAAGCAGACGTGAATTCTATGTGACGCCGTATATATGTCGCAGGCAGGTGTGAACATCGGTCGCTTTCCAGAGGAGTGACATCATAGCCGCGGCAGACGCACTGGCGCCGGCGCATGCCCAGCTGTGCGCCTCCGTGGCGCAGTAGCCAAGTAGCACGCTGCGCCTGGCGTTGGAGCCATAGAGACGGCAGCGTGTTACCACACTGCCGACCGAGCAGTCTTTGTGGCAAGGGAGCAGGGCTGGGCAGAGATACTCAGAAAAGTATTCCGGAATACAGATATCGAAATACATGAACTGGAAGCCTAAAATACAGATACTGAGATACATTTGCCTAACGTAACGGGATATTTCGGTGATACTTTTGCAATAAGACGAAAAAAGTATTCCGGAATACAGTTACAGCGATACAGATACTGGAATACTTTTTTATTTCAAGGATGCTCATACTACGCAAAGACACTTATTAGTGCAGCATAATGTTGTAATTAAAGTTACAGCGCATCGAAACGTTCAGTTCATTTATTTATTTATTACAGTACCCTCAACGCCGTTAAGACATTGCAGGGGAGGGGGGTGGACAAAGTACATAATTAGTAATAATGACATAATTACAAGTATCAACTGCAATAAAAATACACTATTTCACAGCAACAGTAACAAGGATTGGACACCGAAATCGACCTACTTGGCTAACAAACTAAGCTGTGCTAGAAATAGCACACTTTAAGCAAATCACTCGAATCACTAATGAACTCCAGTGAATTGAGAAAAAGCACACATTTATTTTGAAGATCTGCTTTGCTGAGAAGGTTGCTGTGTAGGCTTCTCAAATAGGCTGTCTTCTAACAGCGTCGGTTCAGCCTCAGCACAAGACTCACGAAAGAAAAAAAGTCTGTCTACCGCTGAAGGCGAGCACACATTCGTGTTATAGTGAATAAAATATCGCCTTCATAGCCGGATTGCCCTGCAGCGTGGCGATATCTCTTCTCGGGTCATCTAGATACCGAAACACTTCCGCCCTCACTTGGGTTGTTCTGACCGTTGAGAATCCGAAATCTGTCCCCATCTTCGGAATGCTCAGCCGTCTGACCCTGTCGGCTTCATGGAAGCTCTCACCACCACCGACGCTACCAGCACCCATTTCAGAAAGCTGCAACAAGCGAAGTCGGCTCCGGCGGTGGGGGAGCCTGCTACCACAAAAGACCGTTTCACGCATATAATCAATTAGGAACGCACCCTGACATTGGAGAGGTGGCTGAAAGCCCGTCAAAGATAGCCATCTTCTAGTCACTTCCGCCGCGACTACGGGAACTGCTTTTGGAAGTGCCGCCGCTTTGATAACTGAACGCACGCGAAGCATTGCAAAGCCTGTTCCAAGGCGGTATCCGCGCGGGGGGTCGCGAAGTAACGGCTTGCCACCCGAAAAAAATTAGGCGTGCTCCACTGACCTTGAGAGACAGCGACTTTCGTCGGCAGAGGCCGACAACACTGCCACCGCGATTCTGCCGTCTGCGGCGGCGCGCGCTTTACCACATGGACCATTCTATGCTTGAGGGGAAACGATCGCCGCCCTATCTGTCGGCGACGGGCGGTGCGCCTTTGCTTGTCTTGGCACAAAAAAGAAAAAAAAAAACGCCATTCCCCCATTGGAAACACGCCTCAACTCATTTCCGACACAAAAAGCAATGTAACGAGATACCCGTGTCCTGCATAGTATCGCGATACAGGGGATACATCGTAAATGTATTTCACTACTGAGATACAAATACATTTTTCAAATGTATCTCGATGCAGAAATACAGATACTCAAAAGTATCTCTGAAATACTATCGCGATACTCTTGTATCGCGATACTGCCCAGCCCTGCAAGAGAGAAGCAACCTGACGGCGAGCAAAAAATAAATACACATGTGTCACATAATGCGTATACCGTGTGTGTGTGTGTGTCACTGAAGCAGCAGTAACTATAATAATCAAGCTAGTCCTAGACAACCAGGAAAGCTAAGAATAATCAGCTGAACCCTAGCCCATGCTATGTATGTCCTGGCATTGCCGAGCTAAGGCACTGCTAATTTTTAAAGGATTTTACAATAGAACTGCGGTAGATAGAAAAACATTGCGGAAAATGGTTTTGCGACATAGTACGCCTATCGAAAATGAGAAATACCTGACATAAAGTAAAGCCCAGTTTAATATCAGACGCACTTGGTGCTAGTAAGGAGCTGCGGGTGCAGGTTGTTTCTTGACAGTAAAAGTTCGGCAGCGTGTTACACTCTGTAACACTTGAAGGCGAATGCGAACTTCACACATCGTAATGCGTTAGGCTCTGCAATTTGGTACCAGGCTTTTGCGGTATATTGCGATCCTCAGCCTGAGACAGACGCACTACTTAAGCTTGACGTTCTGAATCGTTTAAACTTAAGCACTGAAGCGCCCTGTTTAGAACATCCCCTTCATAGTGGGTTAGATATAAGCCTCTAAATAAATAAATAAATACATGACACGCAATCGTCCATATGCTACAGGCGACTAGTTAAGAAACGAAAGTGCAATCGACCCTGACTCTTAACGGCATGACGGCAGAAAATGTTAAGTTCGCAGAAAGCAAGGACAGCTGGACATCAAGAGCATACGTTAGAACCGTATACAGAGTGGCCTATTTTCTACTGAGACCAGAAGTCTTTTAGACATCGCTCTAGTTTACATCCTCTCTCATCCTAGCGAGTTGTATCAAAGATATGCCTGAAAGGCGCTTTCTCGTTTCTGATAAGCAGGGTATAATATAAGGATCCATGAAATATGTGCTGCTCATCCCGTAGGATGCCTACATTTTAGCCCCTTTAGAAAAAGATGAAACTTGGCATTTGCACATTGTTCATGCGGCAGCACGCGAAAGTTCTCAGCTGTCAAATGCAATCGCAGCTGACACAAGCTGCCGCAGTATGCTCTCTATACTTCCTCTTTGTCACACACATCCGCAGAATTTCCCTTGTTTACCTCAACCCGAGACTACCAGGGCTGTGGGGCTAGCAATCGAACGAGAGGGGAACACTCTTCGAGCCCCTTATGTGTGATTGAAGCACCTTGAGTCCATCGCATGCGCAAACGCCAAGAAAAAACGGGATGTCGGTCGAGGTCGTCCTGCATACTTCGGACGTCGAAAACACTGCTGTACGCCTGAATAAACACCTTTTGCCATTGACGATCGATGCAGTCTCATGAGCTATATCATACATAATATCCGTATCCCAATTTTCAAGAGGACGGTCACACGTAGTTTGAAATATCATATGCATTTGCAAACAACGTAACCCTTCGTTTGCCTATTCGCATGTGGTGCGCAGTTCGTTTGAATGCACACAGCCAGCATGCACCAGAGGATAAAGGATGAATTGCACCCACAATATTTCTCTGGCCTTGTTTTATTACTCGATTTACGGAACACAAGATTCGCATACTATGGGGCACGATACAAGTTCAGGAGAAGAACACGAAGGGAAAAATCCAGTCTGTCCATGACATAACACAAAGGTTCATGGTAAAGTTCAGAAATTAGAAATTGAAAAATCGAACACATTGAAATGTGGAGGCGCTTTGTCGTATACACCTATAAGGAACGCGATTTTCATATAGTTTAGATTTTAAATTTTCACCGACCAAATTGCAGAGGAGCTTCTGGTGAGACAGAATCCCGAAGTTTAAAGAAATGTCAGTGTGTGGCAAAAACATAAAGGAGCGCAAATTATCTAAATAGAAAATAAAAATGCAATGATCTACTTATTAATCATTCTACTGCGACGAAACACAAAACAACCAGTTATATATTTGCTCAGATGTTGCAGAAATATACATCGAAGGCTGGACACTTTCACTACTGATAAACAAGATAAAAAAATCCGATTTGGCAGAGTAAGTAGTATAGTGCACTAAAAAGAGCAAGACACATTATTTGGTACTTAAACAGTACTTGAGATTTAGCAGGTGGTAACGGGACGCAGGCGACGGTCAGTTTATGCAGCAGCACACAACATTCGAATAAAAGCGTATTACTCAACGGCCATGTGAAATAAGCCTACTACACAGCTTTTCTTTCCCCGCGAACACAATGCCTAGCTGAAGATAACGTCACTGAAGGGAGGACGCCATTGCGCTTACACTGAGCACTTCATCGTGATAAACAGAAAGAGTAAAATTGTGTACATAGAACCCTTGCAATGCTCAAGGTTCCCAAAAAAAAACTGTCTCATGCCTACACATGAATTCCTAGAGTGGTTTTTCCATAGGTAACTACAGAGATAATACATACACACGAAGAGTACTTTTTCAGCTCGAAGTACACGGAATATTCACCCACCGAAAAAAAGCACTGGGGGCAGAATAGAAAGCTGGCCCACTTGAATTGCGGATCGTGACTTCGCAGACAGCAGATTATACAGCTGTTAATCCCTCCTTGGGCAAACGCATCAGTTCTTTCGTTCTCGAATACTTCGAAAACGTTTCCGTCCTGAAGAAAAGCAACCGAAAACTATGAATTCCAACGGTACAAATTACGCACTCGTATCATGCCAACGTAGTTTCGTCGTGTCGGCACAGTGCAAGTTGTGATACATAGGGTCCCAGAAACGCATATTTAAACAATGGCGAGTGATAAACTTGCAAACAAAGCAAAACGCACTTCCCATCGCGCAGTCATGTCAGAGACGCAAAAGTTAAACTATGAGTCTCAAGTGCTTCAATTTCACTGCTTCTATACTCCGTTTCATACATCAGGTGCAACGCCATGGAAGCTAGCGAGACTTCTTGCAGTAGATGCGTTCGCGCGAAGAAACAGTTCAATGAATTTACCACCCGTATTGTTATATTTTTCCCCTCCTTAGGCTGTATAATAAAAGAAGGTGATTTGTGCCCAAGAAGTAAACATACTCCGTTATTTACAGTGCTGCCGATAGTTTGTTCTGGATCGCTTAGCGTCTCTTTCTTTTTTTGTATCGTGGCCTCCGCGATTAGCACTGGCAGCGCGCAGCAGGAACTAATCGCGGAGGCCAAGCAAACGACACGCGGATTTACACGTTTTGCTGGCCGAACTTCTTGCATAGCTTCCACAGCGTTGCACCTGATGTATGAAACGGAGTATAGGAACAGTAATATTAACTACAACATCGTGCTCATCACCATACGATTCAACCATAGTTCAACACCATAACGGTTGCCCAACTGCAATCAAGCTATTTATGTGTGGCTGCGAACGCAAACCGTGTGCTCACCTTTAGTTTTTCGGAACATGGAAGAATCTTTCGGTAGTCGGCCGGTCTTGAAGTATCCGTGCACCATTGCATGATGTACGAATGGTGCTCGCCGTTAACCGTCACGGCGGCAAGAGCGCAAAACACGCATACACCGCAAAAACTGCACACGCTGGCCAACGCTCGTTTCATGTAACGGGTCATCACGAATGTTTGTTCAAGGCCGGGGCTTGGACGGGCTCCGATATGGCGGTCGCGGAACACGGCTGCTCGCGGCTGCTGGCGCGAAAAAAAAATGGGGAGGGGGTGCTCCGCACAATTGTCATTGGCTGGTTTCATTTTGACGCGCCATCGACTCTAGCGCCAATTCCGCCTTCAGTTATTGCTCTTCTGGATGGCCGCCGAACTAGAAAAGGTGGTGGCGACTACGTCATTACTTGGGACCCCGGAGCGGCAGTCTTTCCGACTATGGTATAACATAGCATTGCCCTGTGTAGTATAGTATAGCAAGGGGTGAGAAAAAGAAGCGAAGGGGAGGAGGAAGGGAGAGAGTAAAGCATAGCATAGCCATGTTTGCCGCCGCGCAGGCAAAGCAATGTATAGCATAGTCATGTAAAATATAGTGTAGCAAGGGGGCAGGAAAGGGAAGTAAGGATGAGGGGTTGGCAAAGGAGGAGGGGTGAGGGTAAAGCATATCACTTCTCGTCCAATTCTCAAGCTACAATAGTAGCTTTTCGCTCGAGGTCCGTTTCCTGTATTTTGCCGGAATAAACATTCATTCATTCAAGATAGCCATGTATTCCGTCACGTAGGCAAAACCAGGTATAGCGTAGCCATGTGTAGCAAAGAAAACTATGAGCGAACGCGATAAATGAGACAGGAATCTTGCCCATAGCATTCTCAACTTCTTCGTCTTCTCTCGCAGTCCTAGGCTGCGCACGTTTATTATTTTTCTTCATGTAGTATACCATAGCAAGGGGGCGGGAAAGGGAAGGGAGGGTGAGCAGGAGTGACGTTAGGGGGAGAAGGAGGCAAAAGAGGAGGGATTAGGACACTACAGCATCGCAAATGAAGGTTTTTTTTCCCGCCATGGACGCCTAGCACACTGCACGTTTGGAACGCCACCGCACCCTTGCGCGTGAAAGCCAGTGTCGCCGAAGGGCAGGCAAATCACAGCTACGCACTTTCTACAGCTTTCACGTGGAGTGCAACTGGATACATTTTTTAAAGACGATAGTCTTTCTTGGGATACTTAAACGGAGAAATTTTGGTCTGTCTTTCTGTCTGTCTGTCTTTCTGTTTGTCGGCACGTCACTCGATTCAGCCACTCGGCCAAAGTTGAACCACTTCCCAAGGGCCAGCCATCTTGAACTGGTACGGCTGTTCATACTTGTGAACGTTGTCGATCAAAAAGTAAATATCACGCATATCTGAGGCGCAACATCACTAGGTAAGTATTAGGTGGTGTGTTCCTTTAATAGAAAATGCATACATACATAATTCGAAAGACCCTACTTTCTTAAGCTACGCTGAAAAATGCGAATGCGCTGAAACTTGCCTTCCTCTGTGCCCTCTGCACGAGCTCATTGTTGTGTTTCGGTTTCAGTTCTGTATTGCACTGTACAAATGCTATGGGGCGCCGCTCTGGCATTCCTGTTTTACGCAGGCGACGTGTAAATAAAAGTGTGTGGAGAGTACTCGTTGAGTGCAGACGTTTCTTCTGCTTCAGCGCATCGCGCCAAACCGCGTGTTCGGGCTGGTTGGCGTCCCCACCGGTCGCGTTGGTCACCGCCGGTCTTCGCGTGCTGCTGCGGCGGGACTACCAGCCCGCAACACAGCACTCATGTTTCCCGACGTATTGCCAGATGGCGCCCATATCTTACGCAGCGCCTCTTCTATCGTCTTTAGACGACATTTGCAGCGAAGCACGCAGATACGCGACCAATTTTTTCTGCACACTCAAGCGTTGGCCATTTCCACAAGTGCGTTTTACCAGTTTCCTTCCTTACATGCGCAGTACATTTAACAACCTCTAGTAAATGATTTGCGCTAAGTTGCATCTTTTATGCATTGGTATCAACTCAAATCGAGTCTCGCGAAAGTATAAAAAAATAAAACGTGGAGTACAGCTGCACGCTTTTGTCAACAATCGTGGATTTAATTTCTCTTTAAGAACATGACACCATATGTGATTATCGTGCATGTATTGGGCTATTATGAAAGTGACCACTCACACCGGAATCAAGAGCTATTGCACCAGGCTTCAAACTTAGCTCCTATATTTGCACGTATATCGATGCTATCTTTACTTTCCATTTCCTAACGGACTATATTATACACAAAAGCAGATTTTATCACACGGAGCACAATAATTCTCGTGGTACACAATCTTAACATAACCGGTGCTTGTCGCTAACATCTGGTCAGTCGCAGTGAAATATATGACGCTGTATTAACGAACTTGTTTGTTGTTGTGCCTTTTACTATACCGGCACTGCGAAAGTAGCAAGCGTGTTGCAGTGAACGCGCTATCAGCGAACGCGCTATAAATGCTCTCTAATAATTGTCTCTAGCTCACTCTCCCACACATCAGAACGAATACGTCATCTCCTCGAGGTGGCCGATGCCCCAACACCTAGAGTCAATAGGTTCATCATAAGACGGTCTTTTTTGTTGTTGCTGTAAGAATTGCTTTTGCTACATTTCTTCCCAGTGTTTTGTTGCACGAAAAAAGCAAAATGAAAACGTCAAGTAATTCAAAAACATTATTGTCGACAACCAGCGGATTGCTTGAGCATGGAGGTGGTGGTAAACCGCCTGCTATCTTTATTACAACTGCAGAGAATACAGTAACCAATGAATAGGCCGATATGTCGGCCAGGCTTATGTTCCCACCATTCACTCTCAACTTAGTGGTGCTTTTCCGTGGCACGCCTCGTTATTTGGATTAGCGAAAATTGTACTTGTCACAGGAACAACCCACGATGAAAGATCTCACCTCTTACGCTCTCCGGTATTGTGTTATTACACAAGAACGCCCACTTTTATGTGTAATCAACCTCGTTTTGCGATCGACCTTTCATTTTTTAGTCCTAAGCTGTCTACCTCAAATGTTCTGCTATTAATTCTGGCCCATGTAGTGATCATTTTCATATACTATTTGAGGTTTTATGCCCGTTCAATTCACCTTTTACGGGTAGGCAATCTGCGCATGAGCGCCATCGTCGACGCAGCAAGCGCCATGATATTCGGTGACCAAAACGCGACGACATGTGCGGACCAAGGGACATGTGGTGTCACAAACTTGCAAATGTTCCGTCAAAGAAAGGCGCGCATGCAGACCTCTTAGATTGTCCACTGGATCGCGGCGGACAGTTTCGGAGGCCAACGGCCAACAGTTTCAGTTTGGGCGATCTCCACTGGAGGTGCTGTTCAGACTCGGAAAGTTCCCATTCAGGGGCTAGACACTTGATTACGGATGTATAGCTCAGTATATTTGAAAAAGTATTACACATACCTTCATCAAGTTGGATAGATGATAATGAAGAACAAGATACCACGAAGCTGAAACATGTTATAAAATAATCGTTAAATAAATTTAATTTCACCATACGGGTCTCTAAAAGTGATTCTTCGAACCATATATCAAATAATCAAATCAAATCAAGCTTATTTTCATTCTGTCATACATAAAGAAGGGCTGTTACAAAAAGCTGCCTTTAGAACAGCTCAACAAGTTCATAAGCCCGTATATAAAAACAGAAAAAAAGAAATAGTAGGAAAGCCTTGGCGGAACTCGTATTGTACACGTGATTATAATTTCAGAAAAACTGCAAGGCAAAAGTTAATATATGACCAGGGCCTTCGTAAGTGGAGTGACTATATATATGGGGCTGCAGTTTATAGTAGAGCAGTTGCCGATGAGGAGAGCAGCTATGACAGTCACCATTTTGAGTTCCTTGAAAGTTTCCGATCACAAAAACAATATTTCAATTCTTGATTAAAAAATTGAAACAGCTGACCGACCAACTTTGGGCCGTCCGGCAAGCCGAGGATGCCGCCCGGGTGCAAGGGCTTCAAGCCGTCACCTGACGCCATCATCGACGGAGAGTGGGACGGGACAGGGGTTAATCCCCTCTTCCCCCCGCCTCGTCCGGACTTTTAATAAAGTTTATTCACTCACTCACTCTCCACTGAAAGGCGTTTAACGGCCGGTTCCAACGCCAAGTGAATTGGTTAGCGTTCTGTAAATTCTTGTTAAAGTGCTCGCAAGTTGCTCTACGACCGTTTTACCATACGACTCCTGGTATCGTGATCGTACTGACGACATTTAGAGGGTCACAGCTTGGGAACTAGATAATGTAGTTGCCTTGGTCATCATGGTGTTAGGCTACTAGCTGCGTCGGCAATAACAATGTTCCAGAAGATTTATGCCCACGGCCTACATATTTCTTTAATGAGTAGGCCGTGGAATCCACGCACTAGAAATTCATGGATTCCACCAAATCTGAGAGTCGCGAAAATAATTCCTGTGTGAAGAAGGCAAGGCGCAGGATTTGTATTAGATAACATCAGATCCTTATTATTCGCATCAAGTCTAGCAAAACTCGTCGAAATAATTTTACATAGCCCTGTACATCATTGGTTGTCTGAAAACGTGATTTGATCCTATGGCAAACTAATGCATGTGTGGCTTCTCCATTCAGTGTGCCCTAGAAAGCCGCAGAATTTGCTCGATATAAGAAGCAATATGAAACTTTAGTAAATTAAAATATTACGAAAACTTACGACAGTGTGGATCATATGGAACTAAGCAATTCTCTTCAGAACGTAGGTTTTCCTCAGTGCTTTGTCGCATTGGTCTGTGCTTTCTTAAATGGCAGAGGATTTTACTGCTCGCAATGTGGTTCGTCTTCTTTAAAATAAAGCGAGATAGAGCAAGATAGAGGTCTTCCACCAGAGTCAGCATCGTGGGCATTACTGTTTGATGTTTCACTATGTACTATTCTTATAAAAACGAGGTACAGGTGCAATCCCATGCCGAATACATTGCATGTTTTTCTACATCAGCCTGCTTACCTATATGAATAGACTGGAAACATGGCTAGAGATAATTAACTGCACCCTGAATAATAATGAAAGTGCAATAATAATAAAGTAATAATAATAACAATAATGAAGTGCAAATGCCGTTGTTCTACCAACAAGTCAGTATACCGGTGGCAGAATTAATTAAGCATGTAGGGTTCACTTACCCCGGAAGACTCAAGTGGAGTCGCGGGACGGAAAATATGTCAGCTAAGAGAGCACGCGCAATAGTGATGCAATGGATGTTCAGCAATAAATGTTCCGTTTTGCGCCGCGATGTGCTCATCATGATTTATTGTATATATATATATATATATATATATATATATATATATATATATATATATATATATATATATCCGTCTGATATTAGAGTTCGGCTGCGTTTTGCTTTCTGGCGCACCTGCCTAGAAACTGCGACCGCTGTTTTTTTTAGAATGTGCACTCATTAAGTCTATGTACTAGGCTAAGGTTGACGCAAACAATATTTTATATGAGGAACCGCACCTGTCTTATTTTCCTAAAAGGTTTCATATCCTAGCAGCTCGAACTTTACTAAAAACCTAAGTATCACTACAGAGAAGGTCGAAATATGTTTCCAATAATCAGCCGACCTCAATTTTTAACCACCAATGGACGCCATTACTTTACCTCCAGGTAAGTTTTACATACGGCCTTTCGGACCCTAAAAGTTTACCTCCTATAAGCGCTGACACTAGGCTGCTGTGTATAAACAATTAGGATAGAAACAGATATAGTTCCAAATAATACTCGCCGTTTACGATATCGATATCTAAACAGAATTTTGGAAGACCATTTGGCAAACCTACAAATAAACGTTGTGGTAGTGACTTCATGTTTTCGTTTGTAACGAGAAAGCATGCAGGTGTGGTAATCGCATCATGATCTCTGAATTAGTGGTTTTCAGTTCGGTCACCTGAGTTCGCGCCTTTTGTAGCGTTAGCTACACTTGCCTAGCCGGAGCCGATTTCGCGTGGATCCTCATGAGCCGTGCTGCGCATGCGCGGGGATCAGTGATGTCACACAGCTGGCTCATCGCTCTCCGCGCTCTCCGCGCTCTCCGCCACCGCGATCTCCCGCGCACTCCGCCGCTGCCGCCGGTCTGCGCTTTCCCGAGGAGTGACGTCGTAGCCGAGGTAGACGCACTGGCGCCGGCGCGCGCGCAGCTATTCGCCTTCGCAGTGCAGTCGCCGTCTGACACTGCGCTGGAGCCGAATGATAGCGCCTCTGACTGGCGTTTGCAGGTGGGTAACGCCATGGAGAAGAACCGCGCAAATGCTGCTCAACGGCGCAGAAGAGCCGAGAAGCTTATCTCATCGGAGCCCGAAGTAGTTGCATGGCAATTAGTGGTTCAGCGTACGAAGAATGAACAGAAGAAGGCTAATAATCCTAGACAATCTGGAAAGCTAAGAATATTCAGCTGAACCTTTGCTAACGCTACGTATATCCTGGCATAGCCGAGCTAAGCCACTGCAAAATTTTTTTAACAGCGAAGCTCTTGAATCTCGCCGTAGTTTGTCTGTCGGACACAGGAATTATTATCATCATGAACCGGCACGCACTCTCTACATCCCCTTTCTCATCTTCGTCCTCTTCTGCTTGGCTGCCAGATCACGTGCGCCGACTTTTCCAGCGTGGCCTGCAATAGAGCACTGCACGGGCCGCATTTTTCGGCCCGGCCCGGGCCCGCTTTATGAAACCCGAGCCCAGCCCGGCCCGGGCTGGGCCTGGGCGTACATGACGGAACCCAGCCCTAGCCCGGCCCGGGCCCGCACGTTAATTACTAAACTTATTCAGGACGCGCGTGTTCATGACCAGGCTCGGCCCGGGCCCGGTAGAGGATAAGTTGTTGATGATGATTATTAATGATGCCTGGCGCTTTGTAGCGGGCGATCGGACGGAAAATTCGCTGTGCACATGCATCGAAATGTTGCTTTGCCCGCGGTGGTAGCTCAGCGGTTGAGCTGTTTCCCTGTTAAGTCCTCGGACGCGGATGCGACCCCCGCAGCCACGGCGGCCGCATTTTGATGGGGGCGAAATGCAACAACACACGTGTACTTATCTTTAGGTGCACGTTAAAGAACTCCAGGTGGTCGACATTAATCCGGTCTCCACTGCGGCGTGCCTCGTAATCATATCGTGGTTTTGGCACATAATACCAAGGAATATAAATGAAATGTTGCCTATATGGCACATGGCAAGTCATTACAATAACAGTGAAGTGAAAATAAAACATAGCAACAAAATTTATTTAAAAGAAGTGTACAACTAACACGAAAAAGCGGATAGAAGCAAACCCGAGACATTTTCTTTAATGCTATTTTCTACACTCGCGTTGGAAACATTAATTACACAATTTTTTAAAAGAGGCTCCTGATGAATCATTTGTTGCAGCAAGATAAAAAACGCTAACGTTATATATGGTTAACAGCCACCAAAAGTAGATGAAATATAAAGCTTTACTAAGAGCCAGCCCTTTGCACGTGTCACTTCAGCGTGGCACAGAATTCCTTTGACCACGCAATGCATAACGCTCGCGTGTGCTCGAAGGCCCGACTTAGGCCTTTTAATAAGCGGGCCCGAGTCCGGCCCGCAGCCTCAAGCCCGGGCCCGGCACTCAAGAGGGCACACCTTTATCATTTTTATAACGGCACGACACGACGAACCGAAAAATACGGAGCCGAAGGTGTTCACTTCGGCCTGCATGACGCCCCACAAATTATGTAGCTTAAACACAGGCCGATGGTTGTTCTTTGAAGACGACTGGAAGCAAAAGTACTCTCAGTGAGTTGACAGTGGAATTCAGGTTGTATTATTTCGTACCTTACCACTGAATCCATCTTCGGGATATCTTCGACGCGAAGTGTATTATCCAAAGGTCAAAGGATCGTGTGCATTCTCTGTCAACAAAATAATAGTGTTAAAACCCTGAGCTATAATCCAACCCTCATGGTTCACGAGGGGCCGCTGTCCGGTCTGTTAATTAAGAACCTGCTTGCAACTCGATCTGTGCACGCACTGATCAAGTCAGCAAGAGATCCGTGTCGTTAGAACTCAACGCCACACACAATTTTTGTGCGGTTTGAGGCCAGTTATGACGTACAAGACTAATCGAAAAAGCGAGGCACACGAAACTACGATACCGAAAAGGTCGGTCGTGCGGCCAAATTTAAGTTACGCTCGAACGTGCGCGGGCGCACCGAGTTCAGCAGACGACAGTTGGCTTCTACCGGAAGTGAGTCATCTTTTCGAAAACTCGCAACGAAGTTTTTTCATATTTCAGCCTGTTTATGTAACCACAACAACTATTATACACAGTGTCAACGGGAGCAAGCGCATCTGATCGAAACACCGCTTTTGATTTATGTCGGCTATTGGCCAATAAGCATGCTATGTCTCTTGCGACGTCAACGTGCAGACGCCCCGCCCACCGACGAGAGTGAGAACCGGCCTCTGTTTGAAAAGAGGGTGCCTGGGGAAACGGCAACTTCGCGCTCCGCTTGTGGCCTTTACGCGGCGCGCATGACTGTAATATTTGGCAGAGCAGTTCATAGCCGTGTCAGCTTTCCGCAGGATGTGTTTTTTACACAAGCCCAAGGGGTGCTTCATGACCCCTTCAACGAATATGCGGATGATGCAACTGCAGTATCATCCCACGGTGTTCCTGTAATTTCTATATCGGTGATTTAGGTGTATGCAACTGCGGCGCGATTGGAAAAGCTTCCCACGTTCAATAACATTGATATGCCTCCTATATCCACATAAGATTTTCCATAACAGAGATATGCTTGGAAGAATCGATGGTGTTCCTCGAGAAGACCTGAAAAATTAATTACAAGGCTACGATGCTGAGTACACCTACTGAACTTTTACTTTGCAGATCTGGTCTGGCTCAGAACCTTTATGCCTTCACTTCAATGAAAGTCAATCTCTGTATCATTTTTCTCTTGTCAAAGGTTTTGAAATCAAAGAAAAATACTTCTAAGAGTACCCTCCTTAAATATGGGCTTGAATTTGTCACTTCAGGGGGTACTTTCAATTGGCGCTACCCTTCTGGATATAAGCCACTGCTTCGTCTGTGATGCCGTATGCAGTTTTTTATGAGAGGCAAGAAGGATTGAATATTAAGATTCACTAATTGCAGTTTCTCTTAGCAGCGTAAACTGTTATCAGCTCGCAACGACAACCGATTTTGGTGGAGAAGTCGTTCGCCGCGCCCGTTGTTACAGCCGCGGCCGCCTGAGGTGTCCGTCGCAGCTATCGCACCCAATAAGAAAATAATGATAGGATTCGAGGCGAATTTCGCCCAGGCATTCTGGGTGGCAAGCATTTATTCTGCCGCAGAGCCACGCCATTGCTTGAAACATTTTAGGGAAAAAACAGTGTATAAGCGTGATATATGTGCGAAGAATCGCGTCAACAGATGTAATATTGCATGACGGAATAGTAGAGTCTCACCAGGTGTCATACCCAATGGCGAAGCCAGGAGGTGGCACACCGGGCACATGACACCCCCACACCCCATATTTCTTTTTGCCATGGAATAAAGAGCACAATATGACACTCGACCGCACTTGCCTGCCCGGCCCCCACTTCATATCAAGGACGTGTCCCCCCACCTTACCCCACCAAAACAAATTTATGCCTACCCCACTAGTCGCACCGTATGAATTGTGTAACGAGAGGGCTGTTTAAAGCTCCCCAACCATTAAAGAAGCTCAGTCGTACGCTAAGTTAGCTCAGACACTGGAGGCAAATGACCCCAGAGCCGATGTATCAGAATCTGCGACAGTACGGCCGCCGCCATTGCCGCCATTACAGTACGCTGCGAGAGTTACCAGCCCCTGAGACGCGTGCTAGAATTGACTGTACCAGGGGCGTAGCCAAGGGGGGGGGGGTTGGGGGGGTTCAAGCCCATCCCCCCCCCCCGAAATTTTTCAATTTTGCTTGCGCATATACAGTAACACGCACAACACACGCACGAACATACATAAAGTATGACTGAACGCCCCCCCCCCCCCCCCGAAAAAATTTCTGGCTACCCCCCTGAACTGTACCGTTTAGTTTTCATCGTAGCTGATGAAAGTGAGCTCACGTAAAGTAGAGCTATGAGTTGGTGTCAACAGAAAAAAACGCCAGGCCTGCGCGGAAAGCGCAGCACAGTCACAGCGAAAGCTGGAAGAGCGGCATTTCTAGAGCCCGTTTAAACTCTCCTGTGGCTACTAATACAGGTACATTAGCAACGTACCCACTACGCAACAAAGCGTAATTTTTGGGAAGTTGGGAAGCACCCAGCACGACATTATTCGTTATTCTGCGGAGAAGCGAGGTACCATATGTAAGCGATTATGTGCCGTTTGTTGATGCGGCGGTTGACGACGATGAATAATTATGGTTGCGCCATTTGTAATGGGTTGGAAGCTTTAAACGACCCACTAGTTACGTAATGCATATTGTGTGACGCCCGGTCGTTATTTAACTGTCCCACCACGCTTTATAACACACTTTAACCAGAGAAACGTAGAGCGAGAGAGAGAGAGAATTGACTTTATTGAGACCCTGAGGAAATGGATCATGGGAGCCTTATGGGCTTCCTTGGCAACCAACAGAAGTGCACTTGCGAGGAACCCACTACGCTATAAATCATTGTAATTTTTGAGAAGTAGGGCAGTAGGCACTGTGCCATTTTTCGTCATTGTACAGACAGCCGTGGTACCTACTAAACGCATGTAAGGCATTATGCGCACTTTGTTGATGCTGTGCGTGATGACGATGAAGAATTATGGCAGAGCTCTTTGTAATGGGTTGGAAGCATTCAACAACCTACTCGTTGCGCAATTCGCATTGTGTGACGCCTGGTTACAGAATTCGCGTTGTGCGACGCTTGGTGCTTATTCTACTCTTTTACCACGCTATATTGCATATGCTAATGTGGTTCCTTCCCGACATGAAGCCTGTATAGGACCTTTTTGCAAAGCAGTTTCAAGCACCGGCATGGCTCAGAGGTTGAATACTGGGCTCCCACGCAGAGGGCCCAGGTTCGAACCTCGTTCCATCCTTGAATTTTTTTCTTATTTAGTTTTTTTTCTTATTTCGAGCGATAGTGGTTACGGACACCGGCGGCGGCGGCGGCGGCGGCGGCGGCAGCGGCGGCGGCGGCGGCGGCGGACAACTACGGCACCAAAAACGGCCGGTGAAATGATCTCATAACAGCTTTCGCTGTAAAACGCAGACGATGACGCATTGCGATTCACAAAACGCGCAATCGGCCGCGATCTCGAACTCAAGTAGATATGGTGGCAGCAATGAACATGGAATGGTCATGGTAGTGTTCATTGCTGTCATTCTCGTGGTGTTCTCATGGTCGGCGCTCTTTCGGCCCAGCTTATCCTCTAGAGTCTGTACTAACTCTATCCAGCCATAGTTCTTCATTCTCAGCATCATCTCCCACAGCAACAAAAAAGGTGTCCAGCTACGGAGGTGCGCATATTGCCTTAGAGACGCGCAGTTGGTGTTTCGCTGCGTCGCAAAGTGTGATGATTAAATGCGTAGCGTGTGCTTTGGAACTGTGCTTCCAGCTGGCGCTCTGAGACACTTAACACCGGGCTCTATGAAGGCCGCTCATCGTGCTTACGCTGGTGACTGTGCTGCGTGTTGCGCAGAGGCCTTGCGTTTCTCGATCGTTTCTTTTTGGACTACACTACTTTATTATTATTCTATATTTTTTGCTCTTTCTTTAATTGCATCAATAATGTGATATATCCTCAACCATCTGTTTCTAAACCTATATATTTTCGAAAGCTACTTATACTACAAAACAAGGTAGCGATAGATTCATGGCCGATCCCTCTGGGTGTTTTGGCCTGGTAACTGATCAATAAGCAAAGAAACATTCTTTCCTTAGCAATGTCCACCATTATTTTAGGAACAAGCAAACAAGCAATACTCGTTTGTGAGTATGATGATGATGATTAGGCCGGAATGATGGCGAGACGTTTTCGACGATTGGTTTAAGTTTAAATGTCGCTTTCGACGATTGGTTTAAGTTTAAATGCCGAAAATATCCTCTATTTCGGTGCCTCTGTTTTGGGACATTATCATTGAGAAATTTTTGATGCTGTTTGTAATTTCATTCTAGCCACTAAACGTATTCCAACATAATGTCTACTTTATGGAATACTTGAAAATTACTCGCGAAATAATTATGAAATCTGATTAAAGGTAACATATAGAGTCGAATTTGGTCGGGTCAGGTAAACTCAGCTGTCTGGTCGGCTCAAAATTTCAAACTTCCGTTGTTATAATGGCACTTATTTCCTGTTTTTGTAATTGTAATTATCATCCATAGACTACAATACCCTTTGTTTTTGATCGCTCTTTATCTTCGTAATTTTTTTTCTACTTTAGTGATAGGGAGGTAAACATTAATGTAAATATTATCCATAGGCTACTGGCACTCTTGGATGATAACAGGACGCAAATCTACTCGGATTCTAGATCGGCCGTCAGGGCGTTTGCCTCGGGCTCCATAGCGAAAGAGGCACATGACGTTCTTAAGAACCGGACCATAACTATGCACACAATCATTTGGTTCCCGGCACACCTAGGTCAAACTTTGGACTCGCTCACCAACCTCAACGACATCGCCCACTCCCAAGCGCGCGTACTAACTCTCCGCGCGGGAGGAGAAGCCTTGTCACAGAGCAGGGTTCAAGAGTTCCGAGACACTTTATTCACATTTAATGAATTCACGAAGCATTTTTATCTGGAAAGAAGAGTATTTCCTCCACCACACAAAAAGCTCACGAGACCACAGGCGATGACCCTTAGGATGCTTCAAACTAATTCTTATCCGAATCTTGCTTTCATGCACTGTCTATTCCCAAGTGACTTCAGCTCGCAATGCCCTGGCTGCGGGGGAACGTGCGATTTAGAGCACATGCTTTGGCGGTGCCCCTCGTTACGTGGGGATAAGGACCTCACAGAGCAGAAATGGAGCTCCGCCCTCAAGAGCTCGGAATATCAGCAACAACTTTGGGCTGTCCAGAGAGCCTGCGATGCGGCGGTTAGGCTAGGTCTAACTGTCCCCACGTGGGAGCGGCCCGCGGTGTCACCATAAGGGGTGGCACTTCTCCGGATCTCTAAATAAAGTTCTTCGTGCCGTACAATTATTCTTCTTGGCCAATCCCCCAGAGTGGACATATGCCAAAATTGGTAGGCTTCAAACAAACAAACAGACGAGTCGTCGTCTTCCTCTTCACGCGCTCAGCTTCCACGGGCAGAAGAAGAGCTCGATGCCACCGACACGCGACGTGCAGGCCTTTGAGAAAGCAAGCCAGCCTAAACTGACAGATACGGGACATTTACACCATTGGATTGCAGCCAACGGCTGTACGCTTGCTGCCATGCCGCTAGAGGAGATGATACGGTCGGCGAAAGACGACGCGGAGGCTCAGGAGACGGGCGCGGCGACGCACCCGGTGAGCTCGGCTCCATCGCTCGTCCTCGTAAGCGATACCCGCATGTTCATCCAAGAGAACGTCTACGCCATACTGGGCCACGGCAACTTCCAGCGGCGCCTGCTCTTCACCGGCATGTTGTCCGTGATCGTGCTGCTGCTGCACGCGTTCGCCAACTTCCTGATCGGCCGCGACGTGGACCACTGGTGTCGACCGCCGGACGATCTGAGCCACGTGTCCAGAGAGGCCTGGAGGAACGTGGCCATACCAATCGAAGCCGACGGCAGCCTCAGCCAATGCACCGTCTACCACCCGGCCCTGCCCACGGTGAGGACTCTTGCTTTGCTCCCGGGTGCCCAAACGGGCCGCTTATAGACTTAGATTGAAAAGATGCAAAAGATTGGTTATGTAACTGATAGTGCTTTAAGTATACGCTATCGCATCACCAGTTATAGGCCACAAAATATCCTTTTAAGCTCCTTCGACACATTTCATGGCTAATGACGAGCTATAGCCGGTACTTTTCCTTTTTTTTTTAATGCCAGCAATTGTAGACGCACCCTTTGAATTGCTGTTGCAATAAATTGGGCTCCTCAATTTGGTTCATGTTAAAGCGAGGTCATTAAGTGCCTCGTTGCGCGGCCTCTTGAGTGAAACATGGCAGGTGGAAGAAGTGGCACGAATGCCCACGTTAATTATGCCCATAACAACCTCATGTTGTGACGTTACTATGTGCCATCATTATGACGTCATGTTGTGAGGTCATAATGACGTCATCACATGCCGTCACGTGATGACGCCATGTCATGACATCGTCGCTTGGTCAAATGAGGGCTGATCCCGAGGCAGTACAAAGCCATGTCAGGTGCGAAAGCTTCAGGGGCGAGGAATAGTGCAGTCGATTGGGAACACCAGAATGGTTTCCATGCGGACTAGTTCGTGATCTTCCAGGTTGAACGTCAAGATAATGTAATTTGTCTGTCTCATAATCTGGCTGATAATGTCTTGGAGGAAGTTTGGCTACCAGTAGTATAATATAATGCCTTACGAAGTCTGCAGCAGATTTTCTCCTTCAAATGTTACAACGACCGTATCATGCTGCCGAACTTCTTGTTCTTGCCACTTATTACTAGCGACTGTTTCAATGTGATGCGCTTAGGAGTTCCCATGAGCTCACGAGTACCTTGTTTACCTGTGAGTACACCTTCGCCCTACTGAAAATTTCTCTATCATCTATTGCCATATTGCACCATTAAGATGTATTGTTTTCCATCATAAGGGTAGGTATTGCAGTACACAAGGCGGAGACGAATTGGCTGCTGTTTGCGTGCCTCACTAAATTGACAAGTATTCCAGCTTAACCGGTCCTCCCCTCGCAACCCCCACACTGCTGCGAAAATGAAAAGAATTTGCGTTTGCAAGCAGTTGACTACCCTTAACGGTGATCGGAAGAGAGCAGCAGTTCACAGCCATGCACAGCTGCACGCGGTAAGCGTCTTCTATGGGTTGAAGGAGACGTCTATGGTGTGCCTCTGTTAACATGGTTAACTGTTGTCCATCAGACAGACATTTTCTCACAAACATCACTCAGACGACATCTTGCGAAATTGGGAAGTCTCCCACGTGACCAAAATCTTTTTCTCTCTCCGAAATATTCTAGCTATTCACTTTTTTCAAAACAATAAATGAGCAAGATTTTTTTTTCGAATACTTGTGAGATGGTCGTCAAAATTACTGCCACATTTCTAGGAGAATGACCCTGCTTCGAGTGCATATACGCACTTAGCGGCTCCCTGCATTATCAGGCGCTAATAGTGTTTTCCGATTTCACCAATATTTTCTTTCGTGGATAGCAAGGATCGACAATAAGGGGCTCCTACGATTTGCTCGATATATATCGATGTTACGAAACAAAATAGGGAGGCCGCAAGAAAGTACGTAAAAAGGACGTCAGAAAAAAAGTATTTCAATAGCGATTACACCTGCTCGGATAGTAGTTAAAAGCTACTGATATCACTGGTCTATATATCTGTAGGCTTCGTATAAAAATCCGGCCTATTTAGGTTCATTTTTACGTCTTGTAACAAATTGGTAAATGTTCATGCTTTTCCTAGCCCTACGGCGTAGGTTATTTGCAAAAAATAACCTTTTTTTTCGTTTCACACTAATTGAATCAGCCGTTTCGCATGAAGAACCATTCTTCCAGTAGAGCGGGTTTGTTTACACTTTAAATAACATTGGCTACTTGCTGTTTCTATTTCGGTCACGCCCTAGCTAGCTAAGATATCGGCTTTCAAAAGACTTCCAATAAAACGCTCTAACAGCTTTACAAACCGAAAGATAAATCTGCAAGCGTCAAGATATATTCCTTATTCTCCCAGCCGGACAACGCCGGGGAGCTACGCACCGTGATTCCGTGCTACCATTGGGATTACGACACCCAAGACATCAGTGACAGCATCGTGAGCCGGTGGGACCTCGTCTGCAGCAAACGCTGGCTCTACAAGTTTACCATGATTGCCAACATGTTGGGAGCCACACTGCTTGTGCCGGCCGCCGGGTTCGTGTCCGACAGGATCGGGCGCCAGCTGGCCATCATGGGCAGCGTGCTTTGCCTGCTGGCAAGCAGCGTGGCCTGCAGCGTTGCGCAGACGTTCCTCATGTTCCTGGTGACCCGGTTCTTTGTCTCCGCGGCCAGCTGCTCGGTTCAGGTGCTCATGTTCATTCTCATCTACGAGGTGACCGGCAACCAGAACCGAGCGACGTACGGCGTCCTGGACACAGCACTAGGCACGACGCTTGTGCCGCCGGCTTTGCACGTGCTGTCCATTCAAGAGCCCCACTGGGTCATGGCCCACTTGGTGCTGCTGCTGCCCACGTTCATGCTCGTTTTCTGGTGCTTCCTTCTCGACGAGTCCCCCACCTGGCTTCTCTCCACGGGACGTCCACGTGCCGCGGAGGCAGCCGCTGTGGCAGCAGCGACTAGCAACGGCGTGTGTACGCACAAGACGCGGGACGCCTTCCGGGCGCTCGTCGCTCACATGCAGAAGCGTGACGCCGGCAGCCAATACGCCATGACCGTCGGCGGCAGCGACACGTTCCTGCACGAGGCGCTCTTCCGCTGGGGCGTCATGTCTGTCCTGCTGTCCTGGTTCAGCGTAAACCTCGCCTACTACGGTCTCGTCCTTCAGAACACCGATACCGGGCACATATGGCGCACAATCCACATGGTCGTCCAGGCGTTGCTCTACGCGAGCGTCTGTTGGTATATCAGCGACCACGGACAGCGCGAGACGCTCTCGATACTGCTCGCCTTCCTGTGCGCCTCCGCCATCGTTCACGCCGCTGCGTCCGCGACGATGGCGGCTTCGGTTTGCTCCGCGGTCGCTCTCGTCGTCGAGAGCCTGGCGTCCGCAGCGCTAAGCGTCAACTACGGCTACACTGCGGAGGTCTTCCCCACGACCGTACGGAGCATAGGCCTCACGATCTCCTACGCGTTCGGTCGCATGGGAGTCATCACGGCCTCCGTGATTGTGGTGCTGTGGGGTGGTCCCAACGAAGCCGACATGCCGCTCGATGTGGTCGTGGCTGCCTTGGCTTTGTTGAGCGCCGTTTCTATCCAGTGGCTGCCCGAGATCATCGCCAGAAAAAGAGAGAAGTCTTGCTGCGGCAGTGAGAAAGAACGGAAGGAAGCGATCCTGGCGTCGCTGTCATCCGCCGTCAAGCCGGCGAAGCGCGTAAGGAACACCCGCCGAAGGTCTTCAGGATCGGTCACCTTGTCACTATCCAAGACTCACACGACAGCGGCCCGTCCGACTAACTGCCTGTAGCTAGATATGCTGAGCAAGACGCCGGTTTGTAATATCAAGCGAACAAATTTTGTTTTCTTCTTCATTTTTAATTTTTGATAGCGCATACGTTAATAACAGATTATTTCTCTTATTTCGTTAGTTTATTACGCCTGCCTTTCGTTCAGTTTTATTTGTGCTAGGCATTGATATTTTCGTATACTTCGCGATAGTTGTTAATGAAATTGTGTGTGTGTGTGTGTGTGTGTGTGTGTGTGTGTGTGTGTGTGTGTGTGTGTGTGTGTGTGTGTGTGTGTGTGTGTGTGTGTGTGTGTGTGTGTGTGTGTGTGTGTGTGTGTGTGTGTGTGTGTGTGTGTGTGTGTGTGTGTGTGTGTGTGTGTGTGTGGGTGTGTGTGTGTGGTGTGTGTGTGTGTGTGTGTGTGTGTGTGTGTGTGTGTGTGTGTGTGTGTGTGTGTGTGTGTGTGTGTGTGTGTGTGGTGTGTGTGTGGTGTGTGTGTGTGTGTGTGTGTGTGTGTGTGTGTGTGTGTGTGTGTGTGTGTGTGTGTGTGTGTGTGAGCGTGCGCTAGGTAAACTAACACACGAGCACGCACACAAATTTTAACGTGATAGCGTTAAACTGCTCCTTTCACAGAAATGCCCGTGTCGTCGTCGGTGTCGTTGTCGGCGTCGTTGGTGGTGAGCGAAAATTCGAGATACATGCAAAGAAATTAAAAAAAAATATTCGGTTCGAGTCGACCCCAGGTCTCCTGTGTAGAAAGCAGCTGTTCAACCACGGAGCCACGCCCGTGGTCGAAACTGCTTCAGAAAAACTACTATAAGAATGTTATTTAGTACGAGGAGCGTCATTAACACATGTAATATTGTGTAGCAGAAGCGCAGAGCCACACCTAGCGTCAAAACATGTGAATTGCGCGACGAGTGGTTGGTTTAAAGGCCTACTAGTTACAAAACACACAGGCATAATTATCATTGTCATACGGACGCGTAGTGGGTACCTCACAAACTCCCAAAAAGAAGAATTATGTCGTAGTGGGCACTTCCCAGCTGTATACTGGCAGTAGGTATTCTGGGATAGTTTGAAAGGGCCGCTTTACAGGCGCACAGAGGTTCCTTTCCTTGCGGCACGGTTTAGGTCTCCACCGAGAAGCGAAGCAAGGCTAGCGATTGAGAAGGCGATGCGAACAGGCTCCGAATACGCTATCGCGTTCTACTCTTGAAGCAAAGCTCAAGCGTCCTCGAAGTGTTTTTTTTTTTTTTGCCATTCGAAACTTATTGTATAAGCATGGTTCTAAGGATACTGCCTGGCTGTTCTGTTTATTCTGTTGTCCGCTTCGTTCCTCCCTTCTCTGTACCATGGCGATGGCTTCGAATTCGTGGCGACCAGGTGGTCACCCCAATGATTCCGCAATAAAAACGCCAGGCCTGCGCGGAAAGCGCAGCACAGTCACAGCGAAAGCTGGAAGAGCGGCATTTCTAGAGCCCGTTTAAACTCTCCTGTGGCTACTAATACAGGTACATTAGCAACGTACCCACTACGCAACAAAGCGTAATTTTTGGGAAGTTGGGAAGCACCCAGCACGACATTATTCGTTATTCTGCGGAGAAGCGAGGTACCATATGTAAGCGATTATGTGCCGTTTGTTGATGCGGCGGTTGACGACGATGAATAATTATGGTTGCGCCATTTGTAATGGGTTGGAAGCTTTAAACGACCCACTAGTTACGTAATGCATATTGTGTGACGCCCGGTCGTATTTAACTGTCCCACCACGCTTTATAACACACTTTAACCAGAGAAACGTAGAGCGAGAGAGAGAGAGAATTGACTTTATTGAGACCCTGAGGAAATGGATCATGGGAGCCTTATGGGCTTCCTTGGCAACCAACAGAAGTGCACTTGCGAGGAACCCACTACGCTATAATCATTGTAATTTTTGAGAAGTAGGGCAGTAGGCACTGTGCCATTTTTCGTCATTGTACAGACAGCCGTGGTACCTACTAAACGCATGTAAGGCATTATGCGCACTTTGTTGATGCTGTGCGTGATGACGATGAAGAATTATGGCAGAGCTCTTTGTAATGGGTTGGAAGCATTCAACAACCTACTCGTTGCGCAATTCGCATTGTGTGACGCCTGGTTACAGAATTCGCGTTGTGCGACGCTTGGTGCTTATTCTACTCTTTTACCACGCTATATTGCATATGCTAATGTGGTTCCTTCCCGACATGAAGCCTGTATAGGACCTTTTTGCAAAGCAGTTTCAAGCACCGGCATGGCTCAGAGGTTGAATACTGGGCTCCCACGCAGAGGGCCCAGGTTCGAACCTCGTTCCATCCTTGAATTTTTTTCTTATTTAGTTTTTTTTCTTATTTCGAGCGATAGTGGTTACGGACACCGGCGGCGGCGGCGGCGGCGGCGGCAGCGGCGGCGGCGGCGGCGGCGGCGGCGGACAACTACGGCACCAAAAACGGCCGGTGAAATGATCTCATAACAGCTTTCGCTGTAAAAACATCTGCCTTTGGGTTTAGTGCAATAGACTTTCTGAAAATATAGCCTCGTGTAACCAGTGGAGTACGGCGTTCATCTTCTTTGCATCGTATAGCGGAAAGCCGAGACGAATTTTTTTGACGAATGCAAGAAGAATTCCCAGCAATATGCCGTATTGAAAATAGCTTATTCTTCTATTTTTTTACGCAGTATGCATAAGTGGTCAATAAGCGATGGATCATTTTTGCGTCATTTGTTGCATCGCGTCTCGAGAACCTGCTCTGTGCATGACCCAGAAAATTTAGGCCAATCATAAACAGCGAACCAAAAGACAAAGCAACTAGGGGTAGTTTAAATTTATATTGGCGCACATTTTTTCATAGAAAATTTGTGGTTACACCGTTTTCATTGGCGTAGTTACTTGGAGCGGCCGGCGCACCCTCCAAACAACATTGCAAATACGAGTATAGACAATGTACTACGCTTCTAATACGCTTCCACAAATTCTTACCTTTTATTGCGATAGCAATTACATGGACAGCCTCAGCTGGTTTTTGTACGTCCCCGTCGCCGCCGTCATGCACCGTGTATGTATTAGTGTGTATATATATATATAAACGCCCCAAAGAAGAATAATTGAGAAAAATGCTTCCGAAGCGCGGAATCGAACCAGGGACCTCTCGCTCGGCAGCGCGTCGCGCTAGCCACTACGCCACGGAACGCAGATCGTCCACGTAGCTAACGGCGAGCGTTATATACACACCCTTTACCGCTGGCCGGACTCAGAGACGGCAGGCGCCTATAAGTGTTTCTTCATTACCAGTGAGATTGCGCGAGGAGCGCGTTGGGCGAGATGCACGCCGATGCTCGTTGCCCTGCAGGGCGTGGTCGCCTTCGTGCGCTTATGTCAAGAAAGAAGGGGGGCGGCCGCGGGGTAGAGCGGGGGGTTGTATGTCTTGAGCTTTCCCCGCGATGTCCGCGCTGAAGTCACAGAGCGTATGACGGTCACTTCGCTCGCAACAGCGGCCGCGTTTGCGAAAGGAGCGCGCTGTTCAAACAGAAATAAGTAACAACTGCGACGTTTAGTTCGCTCTCGTCCTGTGTATACCTGTTCGTTCGTTTCGTGCGTCCTGCTTGATGTTTCAGCAGTGCGCTTCAAGTATCGAGCTGTGACGCATGATAGTTCGCGCTCGTCCTGTGTGGGTTCTTTTCGTTCGTCCTTTGGGCTCGAGCTACGCACTGACAATTTCGAGCTGCTTTCCATTCTTCTCGTTGCATTCCAATTTTTTGCTATCGCATTCATTGCTTCGCCGTTGCGGCAACACTGTGACTTTTTTCAAGATGCTACGATGAGTGTTATGAATTGGTACGCTAATAATGTGATTAACCTAAATATTTCTAAAACACAGCTCATTGTTTCCACAGCCTATTGAAGAAAATTTGTTTAAGCCTCCCATAATTTGCTCACTCTCTCTTGTTGGCCATGTGCTTCTTACGTTTCCTTACGTTTCTTCTGTTAAATATCCAGGTGCACTTCTTGACAGCGACTCCAAATCAGAAGTTCCCTTCAGCACTGTGAAGACTACAGGGGTCCTTAGCCAATAGGAAGGGCGATTAGCCCCTCCACAAGTATTCATCCACGTCGCGTCGTATGCTCGGCGTCTCCCTCGCGTCTGCTCGCATGCGTAGGGCGAGTAAAGCGAACAGACGGCATAGCCGAAAAAGAAAAAAAAATTGCTGCACCCATCGCAGTTGTGTGACCCGTGAGTTACGAACTCACGCATGTATTTGCTTTAGATTAATGTGCTGACGCTTCAACAGCAATGTAACCTTTACTATATTGCGCTAAGTCCATGAACCATTATCAAATTCTCGGCGCGTTAGGCTTAGCAAGCGTGGCTAAACAAACAGGTGATATCGCAAATAACGTCAGAATGTACCCGATGTTTGGTCCTAAGAGTCAGATGGCACAAATCGATGGCTCATTTCACCATTTATTTGTGGCGGCCATCGAAGTGGGCGATTAGCAAGCGCAAGTTCGTATGGAAGCGGGCGGTCGCGTCTGCATGGGCGCTGCCATGTTTATTTGTAACAGTTATCAGCGGGGACTGATACAGCTATTAAAGGCACACGACATAAATGCGAAGAAAAATAAACATTTCACGCATCGATGTGGCGTAACACGTGTCAAACAAGTGCAAATGTCTCAACCCTGCCAATTGCAAGGTAATTATATCTGGAACTATGCTTTGTTGCGCAAGCGTGTCGCTTGCTTACACCCCGTAGCATTAGCAGTGCTGAACGGTAGTGGTGAGATGGAGTATAGAATTCTCACCTGGTGTATACGTTTGTTCCAGACTCCGTGCAGTCTCTCGTACATTGTACTGTACAATATCAGATACTATACGCCACTCTAAGTACGCAAAATGATCCTTCAAGCTTTGGGTTATAGCATTCTACGTTACGGTATGACGGCGTTCGGTCACTGCGCGATTCGATGAAAAAATCTAATAAACTCTATCCTTCGTTCCATGCTGAAAGTTATTAGTCATGATTGAAGACTGCCCTCAGGCACAGACCTTTTTCAAACTCTATGATGCTCAAACTTTGATGTCCTTTTGACTGAGGCGGCTCTCCTGAGCCATTTCTAGTCTAACAAGTCTAAAGTTGCTAACGTACCTGCGTGCTGCCTCCGACCTAAACACCGTTTTCGGGTGATTCCCTGCTTCACCAGATACGGTCAGCGCACTCCTAGTTACTTTATACCGCCCTGTCCTAATGAACCATCCGCGACTTTCGGGGAAAAACAAAATATAATCTGAACTTGAAGCAACTTCTTCGCCGCATTAATCTTCCAACTCCTACGCGATATCTGTTGTTCACTTCCAATATTTTTTTAATATCTGGGGTTTAACGTCCCAAAACCACGATATGATTACGAGGGACGCCGTAGTGGAAGGCTCCGGCCTCAAACATTTTCGCCTCCATCGAAAATGCAGCCGCCGCGGCCGGGATGCGATCCCGCGACCTTCAGGTCAGCAGTCGAGGGCGATAACCACTAGACCACCGTGGCGGGGCTCTTCCAATAAATGCCATCGCAGTATTTGAACCATGAGGTAACCATACAATTTCAAGCTATGCACAGGAGTTCATGTACTAAAAAAATGTTTTTCCTATATGTTAGAATGATTTTAAATCCTGTTCTTTTTCTGGCTTTTTTCGCTTTCCATTACCTCACTGAAAGGCTGTTGGTATTCTGGTATTGCGTGGTATTTATGTCGCTGTTGCATGTATGGATGCAAACCTCATTTAAGGCTAGGTGACGTCACTTGTATTAATTTCAGCATATTTCTTCCCATAATGCTGTACGTGCTGTCTATATTTTACATGTTGCTGCTAGCAAAAAAAAAATGTTTTCCTGCATTTTTTTTTTGTGGTGTTAGCTACAAGAACTCCTGTGTCTGCTGTCTGTCAGCTCTGGCCTTCAAGCCAAATGCGGATTTTTAGGCCAATTTCGTATTAATGATTTTGCAAGATGTTACTAAACAATAATTAATATTATTATTGTTCACTGTCTGGTCAGGTTTCTACTGCCCTTCAGCTCATTGCTATTTGGCTGTTTTCACGTAAAGCGCTCACCTGCAGTGAGGCCGTCCCAATTCTACTTTTATATCAGAATCGGCGTGCGTCGAGTCATATCTCGTTCTTAATACGCGGTGTACTCTAAGATTATTGAACCTGTTTCTTTCCTCCATAAACCAATGAAGTGTGGAAAACTGTGTAGACCCGGAGGGGAGATTCACGCGCATGAGTGAGTTTTTGTACGCCCCTAGAAGGATTCAGCTGCTGGCAGTCGGCTCATGAGAGAGGACGTTTACTGAGCGCTTGTCTGATTCCAGTAAGTTGTAAAATCATGGAGCAACGTGAGCAATAATACTGGGTCAAATTTTGCCAAAAGTTTGGCGATACCCAAACGGGCTTTCGGTCACCCAAACGGGCACGATTCAACGGGCTTTCGGTCACGATGTAATGAGCCCTTCTAAGATAAAGGAGTGGTGCAACCGCGTCAAGGATGGCCGCGTATCAGTGGGCCACGAGCCATGTTCAAGCAAGCCCTGAACAAGGCGAAATGAGAATGTCGATGAGCAAGCGCGGACTTTCGTGTCGAACTTTCGTCTCCTCACACCCTGAAAACTTGCAAGCAAGATAGGTGCGAGCATTGCATCAGAATATTCAGTTTTCGCTATGCTGTGCTACGCAAACGACCTTATTTGTGGGCAACAAAAACTTCGCACCTCTATTATGATGCATATGCCTAAGTTCAGGCTACATTTCGTGCTTACAGACAGCGTGTCAATGCATCTTCGCTAAATGAGAATGCACAGTTTGTGGAAAACGCGTATGCAAGATCTTAAGGCAGAACCAGCCTTCGCTTCAAGTATGCTTACATTCGTATGACTATTCATCAGCCCAGCTTCCATCTTCCGCTTCCTGCCGTTTTTTGGAATTCATCTTAAGGATATTTATGAAGAACTTAACATCACTCCGGACTGGCACGCCATCTTGGTGAGGCGCTCATCCTTACCAGACTCCTTGTGCGAGAGATTTTGAAGAACTTTTCCTGTTTTTCTGGACTTGTACAGAACATATATCCTAGCCTTTGAATGCTTGCTTAGTAGTGTTTGTGCGATTCTTGTCGCCAAGTGAATGCAACACTACGTCATAAAGCTTGCGATAATTCTAAATACGCACCGTAATAAGTACCATGGACGAAAAAGAGTGCCTGGATAGCCGAGTGCTTGCGACGCTCGCCTTCGGATTGTGGGTACGCGGGTTCGAATCCCACCTCGAAAAGAAATTTTTTCGTCAAGAATTTCTCTCTTTCCGTCTCTCTTTCTTTCTCTCTGTACCCGTTCTCTAGCCCATCAGAGTTACTGCATCTGAGGCCGGACAATTCGGCGCACGTGTTTTGGGAGCGAAACAGAGGAGGAAGAAGATGAAGAAGAGGATGAGCTGAGAGCATGCCTGTTTTTTTTTAAAGATAATTTTTTATCCACGTTACACGGCAAATCTCGAGCATAACAGCTGTGCCGTAAGACTGCTATTTGGCCTACTTTTCTGGTTACACAGTCCAACGACATGTTTAGCTCTGAAAACTACTGCCCATTTTTTGCACCCATTGTATTGCGGCAAAATAATTAATCATCTGCGAAAGCACTAGATAAAGTCATGATACAAGCAAATAGTTCAAATATATTTTTCTGCACGAGAAATGAGTTCAATTCAGCGGTGTCGATTCACAACAAAACGACTTTATTTTGAACATTGAGTGAACATCGGAGTGGTGAAGTGCCAAACTGTATGTTTGTTCTCTCAGCAATGTCGCACTATTTCACTAGGGGTCAACGCAGACCATGTTGTGGCATATCTGTGAAGGAAGGCATAAGATAATCTTTCATTTTCTCGCTTCGAGATGATTTCAAGGGATTTTCAGCATTGTCAATATTGGAATCGAGTGAATTAATCCTGTGCATGCATTATATATATAACTGCTAGCAGGACAAGTCTCCACATGCTACCACATTGAGTTTCCCGCAGTTATGAAGCTATATGCTGCCACATATTTACGGTTTCTCCAGATTTACGCATTCATTGCGCATGTGTGAAGTAAATGCAAGAACGTTTTTGCTACAAAGTTTCCGGGAGTGTAGCGCAACTATAGCTTACGCCTTTAAAGATCTGTAGTTGCAGCACAAACATTATTGATTTGTTCAGAGCTTAACATATGCACAGAAAGTGTGCAATTTGACAAATATATGAGGGAAACGAGTTTTACTTCGACCATTTACGGTACATGTTGCCAGATGTCAACCAAAGAAAAAGCCGTCTTGTTGCGGCTTGACAGAACTCCGGGTGAAAACTTCTAGGTGACAACCGCTTGGGCTTATCTGGCGCTATGCTTGCGCTGTGCTCTTGGGCGAAAACTGCTGGGTATTGCCTATAGCTCGGCACATGCCTTCCAGAACGAACATCATTCAAGATACGTGTAGCATGATGTTCGATCAGCGTCTTCTTGCTGCTGTTATGGCTGTTTATCACGCGTGCTGCGGGAAGAGGAATGCCGGCGTATGCGTGTGGTATGAAAGAAAACGTGTATGTTCTGTGTATTCCTGCATTCCGCACTTCCCCCATGCACTCCTTTTTCGGAGGGGCGGGAGGCGGGGGGGGGGGGGGGGAAGGGCTAACCACTTTTTATGCGTGTATATGTGTGCGTGTATATATATATGTGTGTATAAATATATATAAGTAAAATTTAGAAAAATTTCAGGGAGGTGTCCCTTTTCATCTTTCTTTCGTCCTGCAGCTTCTTTGCGTTTCGTTCTTGTACAGTCGTGAGCACGCTTTGCGTGAACACGGGAGCACGTACCGCACCGTGCTATCGGTGACGCCTAGCTTCAACAACGAGAAATTCAAACATGTTAATGGCGTCAGTGGCGTGGTCATTTTACTATCGCGCGAATTGCGACTTCGATGAGCGAAGTCGAACAAGGTAATGTCAACCTCAATACTTAACGGACCACTAGAGCACGTGCTGTACAGCCCGTTGGCCCCACTTAGCGGTGTGGCACCTACCATCGACTACAACGCTTGGCCGGAAATGTTCTTTCGTTTTACTCACTGTCATATCAATTTTCTACTGCCACACAGCGCATTGTTATTAACGCAAGAGCGTTAAAAGTCCTTTCGCAGAAATTCCGGTGTCGGCGTCATTGATTGCGAGCGAAAAATCAGCGTTGTCCTTGAGCGAAAAATCGAGAAAGATGCAAATGAAAGAAATAATAAAAACCTTTGGTTCGAATGCGAATTAAACCAAGGCCTGCTGCGTGGCAAGCAGGTGTTCTACCACTGAGCCACACCATTGCTTGAAACTGCTTCGGGAAAAAAACAATATTTGAATGTCATGTAGTGATAGCAATCTCCTTAAAGGTACGAACACACTGGCGGCGCGGCACTCTCCCGCGCGCCGCTCACCGCTCGCGAGACGCCGCTTTTCTCTCTTTCTACCGCGGAGCGTCAACGCTTTTCTGCCGCCGACCCAATCGCTCCGGGACCTGTTTTTGTGGCTGCCGCTGACTGCCGCGCAAGCAAACCATCAATCAGCGCCCGCTTTTCTTCGTCTTCCTTCTCACACGGGCTGTCATCATAGCAACCAGACATTGTTCTTCTCACACGCGCCACCCCTCTCCGTCATTCGGGGAGAAATCGGAGAAATTGCGAGCCGGCGGGCGCGCGCGCCTCGACATGTCCACTCTTGTCTCGTGAGTCTCGCGCCGGCAATGTGGACAGCGTGCCGCTGCTTGCCGCGCGGAGGTTCCGACGGGCGGGACGCCGCCGCGGCGTGTTTTCCGCCAGTGTGCACGTACCTTAACCCATTTAATAGTGCGCGGCAGAAGCATTGAATCGCGATGGGTGGGTACACGAGTGGGTATATTAAAGTCCCACCCATTACAAAACGCTCAGACATATTTAATCATCATCAGCAGTGAAAACATCAACAGTGTGAGCAGCTGCGCAGGTTTGCGTGTTGCCTTACGGACGCGTAGTGGGCCCTTCACTGATTCGCAGAAGGAAGAATTATGGCGTAGTGGGCACTTCCCAGCTGTACTTGCAGTAGGCATTCTAGGTTAGCTTGAAAAGGCCAATGCGCACAGACGTACTTTGCCTTGCAGCACGGTTGAGGCATCCACAGAGAACAGAAGCCAAGCTGACATTCGTGAAAGCGATGCTCTCGAGACCCTATTGCGCTATCGCGTTCTACTCCTGAAGGCGAGGCGCGAGCATCCTCGAAGTTTTTTGGTTGTTTTCGCGTAACGCGCTAATCCGCAGTAAGGCTGTCAGACTTTTAGAGCAGAATCGGCGTGCTTCGAGCAGTGTGTCGTTCGGCATACGAGATGTGCTAAAAAATATTGAACCTTTTTCCTTCCTGCGTAAACCAATGAAGTGTGGGTGACTTCCATCTGTGGAGATATGAAGGGGAGTTTTACGCATGCGCGTGAATCTCTCCTTTTTTCGCCACCATATCTGCCAAATAGAAAGCGTCAGCTGCCTACGGATCAACATGAGCAGCAATATTGCATCAAATTTTACCAAAAGCTTGGCGATGCCCAAGAGGAAACCAGTGCCAATATTCCATGAGCACCTATCATATAAAGGAGTGGTGCAACCGCTTCAAAGATGGCCGCATATCAGCGGGCAGCGAACCATGATCAAGCAGACTCTCAAAAAAGCGAAATGACATGTCGTTGAGCAAGCGCGGACTTTCGTCCTAAAGTTTCGTCGCCTCACACTCTGAGAACTTGCAAACGATATAGGGGTAGTCATCGGATCAGGACATCCGATTGGATATGTGGGAAACAAAAACATCCGACTGGATATGTGGGAAACAAAAATTTCGCAGCTCCATCATGATAATGCATCCACCTAATCGGCACATTTGATTTCGACTTTCTCCACCAAAACACAAGTTTCCTGCAATAAAACAGTCTCCATACTCCCCCGACATGGCTTCTTGTGACCTTTGGCTGTCTTCCAAGCTGAAAATTCCGCTGAAAGAAAACCCATTCGAGTTAAGCAGAGACATCCTGCGAAGTGCGATCAGCCTTCCAAAACTGGTTTCCGTTAATGCTTTCAACAATGCTTCCAAGAGCTGGCAGAGGTGTATACATTGCCGACGAGACTGCCTTGAAGGTTATTAGAAGTTTGCATTTTCTAATAAAAAATGTATTTCTGCTAGCCAAAGATTCAAAACTTTTTTAACATACCATATTGGCTGGTGCGATGAGTTGCGGCCGATAACAGATATAGTTATATATACTGCTCTCTTGATCTCTCGACACAAAGACACAAACGCGTAACTATGGCTGTCAAAAAGGGCGTCGCGTTAAAGAGAGGAAGATATGAAATATTGTGTTCAGCGAGAAAATAGACAGGCCATTGATCAAGAGAGGGATGCGTCTTGGGCACAGCGCTGCTGTCTATCACCGGCGGCGTAGCAGAAATGTCGAGAATAGTCTGTCGGCCACCCGCTTGCGTGGTCTGTAGACTTTTGCAGTTGACTGTACAGTACACTCTAATCAAGGTGCGCTTAGATGACGGGATGCGCGCTGGCAAAGTATTCTCCCCGTTAACGCAGTGCGCATGTGCCGAGTCTGACAGATGAAAGACAAAGACATGAAAAGTTCCTGCCAACGTGTCAGTAAAATCCTTGGTGTAAATTAGCCAAGAAGTTATATTGGGACGTCAGAACGTTTGAGTCAAATGTGGTTCATAAGTCCTTACGAGACATACTGCTGTGGTTGCAAGTTAAGATATTAGATCAAGAACGGCTTTGTTACGAAATTCTTCAGCAATATTTTCGTTCCAAAAAGTTCCACTTATGCAGACGATGCTCTAAATGCTTTTTCAAAAACTTTTGAAATTTCTTTTATCAACCACAGCAAATGCCACAATGCGCAGTTAAACTCAATTCAAATGTCTTCATTTAAGAAAAATTCGGCAAGTTGCGAGATCATGTTCTTCCATACTTTAAGATACACTGGCACTATTTTGTTCAATATCTATTAAAAGATGAGTAGTACAAAGCAGACGATGTAAAACCTATGGAGCGTCTTATGTAGCCAGGTTAAAAAAACAGGGTTTGCAAAGACGAACACAAGAGAAAAGTCAAGGCACCACAAACGGCGTTGGTAACGTCTTGACTTCTCTCTTGTGTGCATGCTTGCACGCTCTGTTTTTTTTTAGCATGAATACCAACTAACAACTCATCTCCTTGTTATTCTAAGTCTTCAGTAGGTGAGCGATATCACCGACCGCAGAAGGTCGTTTTTCGTTCTTCGTAAACAAGCGTTTTTGAAGGCGTACAACAAAAACCTTAAAGCAGACGTGCAGCCTCGATTGTCATTTGACCTACGAACGTAAAAAGATTTCTCACCTTTCGCGGCTCAGATTCAGAGCAGGGTGAGCCATCTATCGCAAAGGACGTGAGGTTCTGCCTCTGCATCTTGCTGTGAGTATCGTATACCAAACACCGAAATACGCACTGTTTGAGGTCGGCATCAAGCTGCACAGAAAAATTTATGCAATTTCACTCAATGTGGAAGCTGTAGGAAGTGCGCAGCAGTGATTCGCCTGCCCTTCAGCAACGTTGGCACACACGAGCGAGCAAGCGCTGTCTCATAACTGAGGATACTTTTGGCGCAAATCGAACGAGGACACGTAACACAAAAGAACAGGACGGGCGCCGAACTTCCAACTAATTTTATTCCACAGCGGAAAGATGATTTTATAGCACAAGCCAAGCCACATGACGAGTGCGCGCGCATCACATAATTCTTAACCCGTCCTGTTCATTTGTGCTACGTGTCCTCGTTCAATTTGCGCCAAAAGTATCCGCAGTTATGAACCAGTACCAACTAGCTCAAACAAGAATTCTGCAAGCGCTGTCGTTCCAAATGTGGAGCCTGCTCGTCGTCCATGGTCGCAAAGGAAACCTTCATTTGTCATGCAGTGGCAACGTATCTCCTCCTCCTTTCCGTGTCTTCCTTTTTCCTCCTCCTCACCCTCACATCCCTTTCTCACCTCCTTGCTATACTGTCTATACACGGCTATGCTGTGCTCTACCCTCCCCCTCGTCCTTTCTCTTCTCCTCACCTTCACATCACTTCTCCTCGCCCTCACTTTCCTTTCTCACTCCTTCCTATGCAATACTACACATGACTATACTATATTATGTTTTACATTCTCCCCTACTCATTTCCGTCCTCCTTACACACGCTTCCCTTTCCCACCTCCCTTGCCATACTGTACATGGCTATGATTTCTTTACCCTCTCGCCTACTACTTTCCCTCTTTTTCACCTTCACTTCCCTTTCCAACACCCTTACTATAATATACTACATGGCTATGCTATGCATGATTTTGCCTGTGTGACGCCATACGTGGCTATGCTATGCTTCACCCTCCCCCTTCCTCCTTTCCCTCCTCATCAGCCCTCCAATCACTCATCCTCAACCTGACTTCTCTTTCATGCCACCTGGCTATACTAAGTATGACTATGCTATTTATATATTTATTTTACCCTCAGGGTACACTTTACATTGCAGAGGGGAAGGGCAAATGCACCAAAATAAAAAACAAGAAACACAAAGCACACAGTCATACATATATAGCAACTAATTGAGGCACCAAATATTAATACTGCTAAGTTATGTCATAAAAAAGCAAATGTTGATCAATTATATTTTTATTAGCTGGTGAGGGCAATGAGCAAAATAAATCACCGCCAGGAGCCACGAGTTCCCAGTACTGCATTTCAATCGCCGAGCTCTGGCCATGTTCACTACACACTGAGAATTCTGCCGCACATATTTGCGCCCACACTTGTACGTACGCAGATCATGCCGCTGAACTAGCTGATTTTGCGATTGTTTTGCATCAATGTCCTTGCCGCGTATGTTGCGCTATTGTTATGGCGTGCATTTTATAGTGATCAGTAATAACACGATGACCTAACTGCCGAGTATGTGGGGCTTGAAGAGAAATGGTGACATTGGAGAAAGCAAGATATTACTGTTCGGCCACGAGAAGCAACTGTTATTAGATAGTTCTATCGATCTATCTATCTACCTATCTATCTATCTATCTATCTAGCCGCCTACGTCTGGGTGCTCTCATGATCACTTCCCTAACTTGGTGTAGACCAGAAGATTTGACGAATATGACTGTCGGGTCAGGACATCAATGACGTGAAAATCCTCTCCCATACGTCGTCAAACCCTTCCCTCCAGACACGTGTGGCACATACCCGTTTACCACCGGCCGCGGTGTACGCGTATGCGCCACAGGTGATTGACTGTTTATATCTGTTCAGGAACGGCGAGAACAGACATCGGTAATTTAAATGCGAGAGCGTTAAGAAAAACCGACATCTGCAGCGTTGCCACGGCAAATGGAAAGAATACAAATTAAGATCCTAGCAGGAATCGAAGCCAAGCATTCTGCGTGGCAATCAGGTATTCTACCACAGAGCCACGCCAGGTCTATAAACTGGTTTGGAAAACACATCCTATGCAGGTGTAATCTCGGTGCAACGTCAATTGTGGCCGTGGTGCTGGCTATATAATTTTACAAGAAAGCAATAAACACTTCATATACACTCCTCCGATACAGGCGTCATATCAGATTAACGTCTGTGGTTCCAGTGTTGGCTCCGCTTTTATGGCAGTCCAATAAACATTACAATTGTATTACTATGATTAAGCAAGCTATACTGAAGCATTGCTCGACCTCGGAAGAATACATTAACGAAAGTTACGTATGATATTCACATGATTGCACCATGAAGGGCACTTAGGTTTCGATAATACTGACGTATCTACTCTAACGTGAGGGATGACGTTACGTCGCACTATAAGTTACCCTTTAAACGCCAGTGTTGTCGAAGTGCCTGGTAAGTCCACGATCTGCACACAGCTACTCGACTTACAGAAACACATCGATTCACCTCGTAACGCTTGGCTCAAAGCCATAAAATACAGCATAGAAGTACTCGCCGATTGCTTCGCTCGAAACCGATTCCCACAACGCGTGGGATCTGCCGAATTTTTTTATCCTGTTTGATCGGATCGTATAATAATGAGGCGGTCGCCATTACTATTCTTTCATATCGTTTCTGGTGCCGTTTATATGAATTTATTAAGCAGGCATTTTTATACTGTTTGCTCGAGCCGTATAGTCCTGAGGCGGTCCCCGTTACTACTCTTTCATATCGGTTCTGGTTCCGTTTATATGAATGTACTAATGCCATTTTTACCCTGTTTGATCGAACCGTATAGTGTTGAGGCGGTTGCCGTTCCTAATCTTTCATATCGATTCTGGTGCAGTTTGTGTTTTGGGGTTTCTTATAATTTTAAGCGAAGCTGTATTAACTCCTAGATTGCGGCATCATACGCGAAAAAGCGGCGCTGGCTTGCGTACAGAAATGCGGCTGCCTGAGGTGCACCGGTCGCATGCGTACTTGTATGCGCCGTTTTTCAATAATTGGCGCTGTCTCGAATGGCGACTCGTCGGCGATAAGCCGCTTATGATAGGGCAATTTGATCTTTTATTCAATTTATCGAGTTCACTGATCATGTCACGTTCCAACATTCTATTGTTGCGTGGACATGAATAGCACGATCCGTCGTTGTTGAGTGTAGCAATTGAAGTGTTGCGCTGAGGAGGAGGAGGAGAGGTTGAACAGAGGAAAAGACGCTAGTTCTGCAGCCCTAGTTGGGAGCACGGCTCAGCGCCCAAGCACGTGGACGAAGGTTCAGTTCCCGGGATGGAGGGAGGAAACAGTTAGGAGGGAGCATTGCGCACTGAGAAAGAAAGAAAGAAAGAAAGAAAGAAAGAAAGAAAGAAAGAAAGAAAGAAAGAAAGAAAGAAAGAAAGAAAGAAAGAAAGAAAGAAAGAAAGAAAGAAAGAAAGAAAGAAAGAAAGAAAGAAAGAAAGAAAGAAAGAAAGAAGTAGCACGTCAGGCCAAGCTCCTATTTTTCATATAACGCATGGGAACCTGAATGATATTAACCTTGAGTTCGGCACCACGGTTGGTAATGACGTCATCAATCCAATCTTCGAATAAGCGCGAAGAATATAAAAGAGGTTGCTTTAAAGCCATCCTACCTTTATGTAAGTGGAGTTCTTGTACCTGGGCGGCTTGTAGTATTCCTTACAGAACGTTGGCCCATCCATCACATCTCCCGGGAGGTTCGCCGCTTTGTTCGGCACAGAAATGACATGGCATGCATTGTCTTTGAATAAGCAACTCGATTCGTTCAGCCTGCAGAATGAGAGGCATACAGTTAAAACTCGATGTAGAGGAGGAAGAGAGAGAAAGAAAGAAATAGAACACGATATAAAAACTCGATATAGAGAAAGAGAGAGAGAAAGAAAGAAATAGAAATTAACAGAGACAAAAAAGACATACACAAAAAACAGTGAACAGAGAAAAGAAAGGAATAGAGAAAGAAAGAAAATTTGCAAAAATTAACAAACCAGCAAGATCCAGCGCTACCTAGCTAGGTGCCCATCAGCTCCACTGTCTTTTAGCATTGCGCCTCACGTGCAAGCTACCCTATTTTTTTTTTTCTATCGCTGCTATCCCATAAATCCTCTCCGCCTCTCAGACTTTTTGCTTAACGCTCTTTGTTGCCATTTTGTACGTGTTGATGCTTGTTGTTTTGTACATGTTGAACTTTTGTACAAGTTGATGCATGTTGTTTGACTTATTATTTTGGAATTGTTTCTTTTGTATTTTTTTTCCAGTTTGAGGCGTATATATGTATTGCCCCCCCCCCTTACTCAATGCCCCCCATGAGACCTGTAAGGTACTTTGAAATAAATAAATAAATAAATAAATAAATAAATAAATAAATATCGCTGGCACTGCTAACCGTATAGTTGCTGGTGAGACTTCTTGTCCTTTTTCTCCATTTCTAGTCAGTGATCTTCCTATACAAATTCTGGTACACTTTCTCTGGCCATCTACTCTCTTTCATGTTCATTAGCCTCTCTTCGAACCTCATTTTGCTCTGAGCTTTTCTGACCTCAAAACTTGTCTATCCCGTATCGCCCTTTTCAGCATCATTACTCGTCTTCCAGTGAGCGACCAACGCGAGGCGTCCCCCGGCTCTTGGATTCTCGTCCAGTCCTGGTTGCACCTCTTGATTCATGCACATAGCGAACAGGTTATAGAAGCGACACGAACAGCGAGAGGTGGGAACGAAAGCTGGCGCACGCGCATCCGTAGAATACCGGCTATCTGTACAGGTCAGGAGTTCGAGTAGGTCGTGTGTGGTTACGTTGTCCGGATGCTTACGTTAAAAATTCGGCGATCTCTTTCTTGCTGCAGATGGAGAATGCACAGCTGTTACTTCCGCTTTCTTCGCGGGCTACTCATTAGATAACCCTCGTTGCCAGAGCAATTCTCTGCTTTCCCGTATCCGTCGTGATTAGCGTTCAACCTGTAAAAAATTGTGTTATTCACCTTAGCAATATTCACAGGGAATAAGTACGAAGGAAATAAAAGGAGAAGTTGCGTCTATGGGCTCCGCATGCTTATTTACCTGTCCGTTATCAGAATGAAACTGCGTGCAACTCGGCGGTTCTCGGTCATAACGGACAAGTATAAGCATAACAACTTTCACACAACTGTAACAACTGCAACTGTGACTGTAACGTACAGTGCAGTGCGCCTGCAGGTGCCACTCGGCTGCGTACCATATATCTAAGGGAACTTTCCTGAATGAAGCTTGGTTGCGAGTAACGCCTGTCCTGTGCATCTCTGTTCCTTCTTTGTCCGGTTCGGATTCGCGCTATCCAGTATTGAAGAATATAAGCACTACATATCAGCTTACCGCGTCTGGTGTTGGTAACACGCATGTTGCTGTTGGCATCGTTACGCAACTGTAAACTGGTTATATAATACATATGCGACCTTCCAACGTATGAGTGTGCGCATACCACTTCCACATTTCGCTAGCGTCATTCCGTAACGTTTCGCTCAACGTGAAAAATTACGCCACAGTCACCATCCCGCGCATGCTTCGCATAACATCGATTCCCACCGTACGTGGCATCTGCCGAATTTTTATGTGACAGACGATTAGTAAGCCCTGCCACGGTGGTCTAGTGGTTGTGGCACTCGACTGCTGACCCGAAGGTCGCGGGATTGAATCCCGGCCGCGGCGGCTGCATTTTCGATGGAGGCGAAAATGTTTGAGCCCGTGTACTTAGATTTAGGTGAACGTTAAAGAAACCCAGGTGGTCGAAATTTCCGGAGCCCTCCACTACGGCGTCTCTCATAATCATATCGTGGTTTTGGGAAGTTAAACCCCAGATATCATTATTAGACGATTAGTAAGCCATATTCGACGAACCTTTACAGCCCAGTAAATGAGGTAGATTGTTTCCCCTGTCGTGCTGACTACAACTGCCCTTCTCGAATCATCGAAGTAGCATTGGGCGAAAACCTTCAAACCTTCAAGCAATGAGAACTGCCATTCGTGAGCGAAATAGCGAAATGGTCCTGCGTTTGGTTCCAGCGAGCGAGACGATCGCTGTCTGTCAATATATGTTCCATTCGCATGTCAACAAGTACTCGATACGTGGCATAAATGTTATCTTGGATTCAGAATAAATGTTGCTACCATATAAGAAAGCTTTTCGACGGTGCATTGGCTACAAATAAGCTTACCATTCAGACAAATGCGTTGCTTTCAAACAACGCCATGTGCCATTTTATTCACCACCATTATTTACCTTAAAGAGATTAAAATAAAAAATTGTCCTTGCACTGCTCATGCTTTATGCAAATGTAGTGCCGAAGATGTTCCCGAATATGCGGATTATCTTTGTTTTACAGCAAAGCAGTGTACGGGGTGTCCCAAATATCACGCAGTGCCATTAAAAAAAACAAGAATGTCATTACGCGAAGCACACCTCATGACCAGGATTTGGGCACATATGCATGTAGCGCCATCTGTCGTTGGTGACGGCGGTGGCCTGCCGTAACTGAAAGGGAAATAGGCGAAACAAGTCATAGTTGACGAAAAAAATCGTTATCAATAACGACTCCCGGTTCAATACAGCAGAGGCTTAATTAAACATTCTGTTAAAATTACAGCGTGGCACAACAAACTGCGTGGCTTCCCACAGTGTTGAGAACTTTACAATGGGGCCTCATGTATTTATAATGGGCGGTGTTCAATTGTCCTAGAAAGCCACACGCTTTGTAGTGGGATATTGCAATTTTACGAAAACGTTCCAGTAGGTTTCTATTGTATAGAACCCCCAGTCGTTTTTGATAGCTTGCTTTATTCAAGACATGATTTTTTTTTCGTGTGCTTTCCTTTCAGTTATGGCAGGACGCTGTTCATACCGTGTAGAGATGGCGCCACACACAGATGTCTCCAAATCCTGGGAATGAGGGCATATCGTTCCTAGTATACTGTAATATCCACTAACTTTTTCGTTAAATGATGTTTAGTTATTTGTCCTAAGTATGTTTCTAACTCGACAAATACTGACCTAATCATTAAAAAGTCAATGAGGCACATGTAGTCACGTTTAAGTGACATCTAACTGCGCTCTTTTTGACAACGTACTTCGCGTAACATCGATTCCCACGGTACGTGGATATGCCGAATTTTTTCTATGTGTCTTTTATGTACATACATATACATATAGGGGATATGATGGCGACGGAAACGGCGACGCCGACGCCAAGAAGCAGCCGAGAGTGTCTATATACTTGCTATCGCAATAAAAAAAAGGGGGGGCCTCCATGGCAACCAGGGGCGTAGCCAAGGGGGGGGGATTCAACCCCCCCCCCCGAAATTTTTCAGTTTTGCTTGCGTATATATACACGAACACATACAAACGCACGCACAAACATACATAAAGTATGGTTGAACCCCCCCCCCCCCGAAAAAAATTTCTGGCTACGCCCCTGATGGCAACCCAGGCTGCGCTGAAACGGCAGCTGGTGAACTGGGCGAATTGGTTGACGTGAACGCGACCCTGAGATTAATAGGAAATAGGAACATATCATAACTGCGCAAGCAGTTACCAAGTCAAGAATTACAACTCCACAGAAAACCCCTAGCGATTATGTACCACAGAAATTGAGCAAACCCCACTTCTCGCCACTAGTCCCTTAAAACTAAACAAAAGAAAAGTAAATAAATAAATGCGTTCGTGACCAAGTGGCGTGGTACCAAAGGTACATCCATCTCAAGTACTGTGTATAGATTCTCGTGTGCATCTTGTATCGGCATCATGGTATATTCCGCAAGAGGTGTGTCAGTATATGTAAGCAGCGTGAATCATAATTTAAAGGATACACCTGTAGCCCGCGTCACTCAATACAAGCCATAAAAAGACTAGCAATGCTCAAACTCTGGTTAAGATGAACGAACAAAGTCTAAAATATTATAATTATTAGAAATAGCCTAGCAATAATTGATTAAATAACCTATAATTGCTAAAACATTTCAGAGACTTATATGTGCTTTTCTCAGGCGGGACGAAAGAGAGGACGCCACCGCCTCGCCGTGCGAGACAATGCCACCCCCCCCCCCCCCCGCGCCGCCTCTGTGTCGGCCCTGCGCCGGCGCAAGTATCTCAACTTCCTAACAAGCAGGAAGTAGATAAATCTCAGCAAAAAGTAGCGCGCATGTCACACACCGAGTTTGTGAATCTGCCTAACAAGTTTCTACTCTTGTCGGAGAAACCCTACATGCTTACCCCAAACGCTAGCGTCATTTATTTATTTATTTATTTATTTATTTATTTATTTATTTATTTATTTTTTTATTTTTATTTTTATTTTTTATTTATTTATTTGATTTGCATACACAGACAATAGAGGGAGAGAGCAAGCTGGCAACTTCCACCTAGAGGGGCACAACGGCTGCCGACTCTTTCGGGGGGAGGGAAGAGACAGAGGAAAGGAAGATAGTAGGAGAGCAAGAGGAAGGAAGTTGGGAAGTAAACAAAAAATTGACGAAGACTTCAACAAAAATGGGTAAAAATCTATCTATCTATCTATCTATCTATCTATCTATCTATCTATCTATCTATCTATCTATCTATCTATCTATCTATCTATCTATCTATCTATCTATCTATCTATCTATCTATCTATCTATGTAGCTGCCTACGTGCAGGTGCTGTCGTGGTCGCCTCCTTCTCTTGGTAAAGACCAAAATTGGCATAGGAGGGCATGATGGTATGAAGATATGACTGTCTGGTCATGGCATGAATAGCGTGAAAATCATGTCGGGCACGTCATGAAGCTTTTTCCCCCAGTCACGTGTGGCACATACCCGCATACCACAGGCCGCGGTATGCGGGTATGAGCCATAGATGATTCACCGTTTACAACTATTCGGAAATGGTGACAACAGGCATTGGTAATTAAAACGGGAGAGCGCTAAGATGATCGCGTTGATCCTGACGAATGCAAAGGATAACTTTACATGGCAGTCATGTTTGCACCACAGAGCCACGGTAGGTCTTGAAACTCCTTTTCGTAACGATGCAATCAAGGCGTCATGGCTGTGAAACGTCAATTCTAGTTGCAGTGCTTGACATCTAAATTTGTAACGAGGTAATAAACATTGTATATTTACTCCTATGATACAGGCGTCATATCGGGTTAACGTCAACTATTGGCTCCAGTGCCGGCGCCGCTTTCATAGCCGTCTATTAAACGTTATATATGCAGTCCTGTGACTCAGCAAGCTGTATTCAGGCTCTTGCTCGACCACAGAGGAATACGCTAACGAATGATATTCACTACATCGCACCACAGCGTGCAATTCGTTAGCATAAAACTGACGTATGAGTTCTAACGTGAGTGCTTACGTTGTGTCAGTCCAGCAACTGCCCTTTAAAGCCAGCGTAGCCGAAGTACTTGGTAAGCCCACAATGTGCACACAACTACTACACTTACAAAATTGGGGGACGCTTAAGCTTAGACTTTAAGAGTTGAACGCGATAGTGATATTCCGTTTCTAGTGCGCAGTTCCAACACTACGAGGGTTTAACAGAATGCGCGCACTGAGGTGTGTGCCTTATGTAATGGGTAGCATGCTTTAAACCAGGAGCTATTATGCGCGAGAAACTTTTTCGAAGTTGCGATGCACCCACTACGTGGTCTTAAGGGAATACGCACAGTAACGTGTGTGCCTTTTGTAATGGGTGGCGGTCTATAAACCACCAAGTCGTTATGATATTGGCATGGTGTGACGCCCGATGGCAATCTACGCTTGTACCACGCAATATTACTGTATTATTACATCTCGTTCTGTGACACCTGTATACAGGACGCGTATTTTTGGGAAGCATGAATGTTACTTTCAGTGCAGCTCCAAGCAGAGGCGTGGTTGTGTGGTAGAACACCTGCTTGCCACGCAGACGGCTTGGGTTCGATTCTCACTCGGACCCAGCATTTTTATTATTTATTTTATTTGCAGCTTTTTCGATTTTTCGGTCACGGACAAGATGATGATTTTTCGCTCACAACCAACGGCCCCGACGCCGACGGCGGAATTTCTGCGATACGAGCTCTTTAACGCTGTCGCGTTAAAAAGCCGTCGATCGAGCTCGCCACGCTTCGCTCAAAACAGAAAAAAATATAGCATAAACAGGCACTCGCTGACGGTTTCGCATGAAACCAGTTTCCCGAATACGGGGGATCTGCAGAAATGTTGTCTATATTTCTTTTGTCAATACATATTGTTAGTGGCAAGCGTTCTTGAGCACGCGAAAGTACTTACAAATGAGCGATTTCGTGAGCGGCCGTCTGCACACCGGAGAACGTAACAGGCCGGTCCGAGCCAACGGCAACATTGTAATTTCTGCAGGCCGTTCCCTTATATGCCACTCCTGCAGGTTAAAACACTGCGAAGTGATTTAAATAGAAAATAACAAGGCTAGCCTTTTCTAAATACAATGATATCTCCAATGAACTGGACGGCGAGATGACCGCCGCCGTAGTTTAATTGGTACGGCGTCGGACACGTTATTCGAAGGTTGCAGGTTCTGTTTCTTTTCTTCCATTTTATTTTCTTCACATTTATATATTTACTACAAATAACATCCCCTATACTTTCCTTGGCATTATTGTCTGTTATTTCTCGTTTATATTGCGTCTAACAAAGGAAAACGAGCTCTTAGAATTTCCCTTATTTCGTTAATTCAAAGCGAGGGTCTCGAACAGACTTGCTGCGTTCAGGTAGCATGCGAGTGATTATTCGTCAGCTGTCAGCTGTTAAAAATATCACGTGGAACGCGACGCTAGTAGGCAGAAAAAGATTGTTGCACACTCGCCGTCATGGCTACGATCGGCGCTGAGTCACACTCCTAGGTTTAAATGCACAGATATACCCCCTTAAGTGGACGGGGGGATGACCGCCACCGTAGTTACATTGGTAAGAGTATCGGAGGCGTTATTCGAAGTTTCCAGGTTCGGTTCTTGCAGGCGGCAAGTTATCTTTGCGTCTACCTTACTTTCTTCGCATTTACAACGTAATTACAACAAATGACCCCCTATACTTTCCTTGGCACTATTCTGTGTTAGTTCAAATTTCCATTTTGTCTAAACAAAGAAAAACAATTAGCATTGTAATTTTCTTTCTTTTGTTCAATCAATCGTACTGCAGGTATTATACGGAAGGAGAAGGGTAGTTTTTAGGTGTCTGCGTTTAGCTCTGTGGAATTGCAGACAGAGAAAGAAATGAATGAGCCTCCAAAGTAATGTAGAACAAAAAAGCCAACATAGACGTGGTGCTCTTCTAATGGCATGAAATAAAATTTTACGAGAGATCTTGTAGACTCGGTACTCAATTTTATCGAAATAACTCGATCTAGCGAATACGTAATACCAGAGATGATGTTTTGTGCCATAAAGTTACTTACCTTTAGTACCGCCTTTGTTTGTCCCATTTCTAATTTTAACGAGACGTGCACTAAGAAAATAAGAGAAGGTGAATGTTATAAATGACTTATACAAGCCAATAGCTTTTATGCACTCTAATACACAAAAATAGCATGTATCTGTATATCTGTAGCGGGTGTTAGACGCTTGCCGTCGATGCCAGCTTCAACGACAACGCCGATAAAAGCTGAGGGTAGCGCTTCGTGTGTGTGGTTTGCTTGATCCCGATGTCTTAAGGATATTATCTACATTTAGTAACTTCCTTGAGTTTTCCAAGTCTATTTATCGTATATGCACAGTAACAATCTAGGCCGCTTTGTTCCCTGCGAATAGTGAACCAGCCCTGATTCCAACAAACGACGACGAATAGACAAAAGCTCAAATGAGTCTACACGTCTAACCTGTAATCTCATAACATGGCCATCAACTAAACGGCGCACCCAGAACGCAAACACTATGATTTTCGCTGTTTTTGAGACAGCAGTCGACATGCCTCAAGACAGTCTGGCATTGCGCATTCCTTAGACTCATTTTCTGAGCAAAATCTAAAACAACGATGAACACCGGAGCGTTTCGCTTGATTCCTATCCAGCGATCTTGGCTACTTCCATCTGTAGATAGTCACTACGTTCATTTCTTTTCTTGTGTCTCTGTGTTTGCGCTGTTTTTATGCTTTCCACCATAAACAATGTCCAACTAGCCCAATTTGCAGACCTAAACGAGTCACACAAATAGTTCATATCCTTCCCGTACTTCTCACAGCGTCGCACAATGGTGAAGCTACGGAATACTCTTGCCAAGTGACAGCTTAACAAGAGTACTTGCCAAGAGCTCTTGCCAAGTGACAAAGCTTAGAAATGGTCGCCGTTGCAGTGCGACCGCACGACAGACAAGCTGGCATCTGCTCCCGCTTTAGGGCCACGAACTAAAATATTTCGCACTCCCGAGACTAAAACATTAACTGGTACCAATGACATAGACCTTGGGGGCTGACTGACACATCACTAACAGGCCAGCGATTATTATTACTTGTGCCTTGTAAGGTACAAGTCTACGTTAATGTATACACTTGTGCTGACTTCTACCACCTAAGTGGTTCAACGAAGTTGTGCTTTCGGAACCATGAGGAAGAACATGGCAGCTTGTTACATCCCGAAGCAAAAACTTCGTGACTTGATCAGTGAGCTCTCACACCAAAAACTGGCCGTGTATCTGCGTGCTTCGCTGCAGATGTCGTCGAAAGACGATGTCTTCTGCCATTTATGTTTTGCCTTTGCCTCAGACAGCGCCTCCTCTATGTTGAATCGGCCGCAGTCTGGCTGGCATTGATAAAATAGAGGAGGCGCTGCGTGAGATATGAACGCCATCTGGCAGTGGCGTCCGGGAAACATGAGCTTGTGCAGAACCCAGGGCCACTGCCAGGTGGCAGCACCATATCGTCGGCAGAGGGCTTTTTCGTGCATAGCGTCGCATTTTCAGCGCAGCCTAAGAAACACTAGGGTTCTTAGAATTACGTATCTATGTATTTCTATTAAAGGAACACACCACCTAATACTTACGTATTTATGTTGCGCCTCAGATATGCGTAATATTTGCTTTTTGATCGACAATGTTCACACGTATGAACGCAGCTACTATTTCAAGATGGCTGGTCGTTCAACAAGTGCTTATACTTTGGCCGGGTGGCTGAATCGTGTGACAGACAGACATACAGACAAACCAAAATTTGTGCGTAGTAACCCATGGGAAACTATCGTCTTTAAAAATGCTCTCAGTCTGTTCTCAGTCTGCTTTAAACGTACGAAGTTCTCAGTCGCGTTTGTCAGTACGTTTCTTGGTCTCAGTCGGTGACTTAGAAACGAAGTTCTCAGTCATGTCTATCATTCATCGAGGGTGTACTCCTCCTATGCCCAAAGCCGATAGTTACATGCCAGCATGCCACAAGGTTGAACACGCGTTGAAAAGGGCAGCGGACAATGCACTCACTCTGGTAACGCGCAGAATGAGCACCAAAATGGAAGCCATCTTCGAGGTATACCAGAACTTCGAGCAAGACAAGATCCGCCGTATTCGACGACCATTGGTCCACCTTCCAGACACGGCTGCAACGTCTTCGTGCGAAGAGCGACCGTTGTCACTTCGTCGCCTTCAACAGTCTACAAAAGTTTGAAAAACTGGCTCCTGCTGGCGGATTTACCAAAACCAGCGCTGACGTGTCAAATGTGCAAGAGATCTCGCGAAAATAAATCATTAACCTCGGTTTTGACTAGGGGTGTGCGAATATCAAATTTTTCGAATACGAATCGAATACGAATATCCACCTTCGAATATCGAATCGAATATCGAATATAAAAGGAAAAATGCCTCCAGAGTAACGATATTATATTTAACGTGTAGCTATTTGAAAAAAAAAAAACGTTAACAGCCTGACTGGCAACACAACATACACTGCTATCTCCAGAACACAATGTCCAGGCTAGCACAATGCACATCACAACACAAGCAAATATCACGGCACAATGAAAGTAATGACTACATGTTATCATGAAGAAATATGAGTTGCTCCACGTGATCAGGCAGCAGGCGCTACCTTGTAACAGAGGCAACCCCCCACCCACCCCCTGCCACTGAAAATGCACGCTCGCTTGGAACAGAAGTGGCTGGTATAGGGAGTTATATGGGGCAAAGCTTTGCCAGACTGGGGTATCTGAAGGTGCCTACAGTCCGCCACCAGTCACGTGGGTCACTGTCTTTCTTCAGAAGTGGTCCCGCATAGTGAACGAGTGGTAGTGCGGCACGTTACGGCCGCATAATATTGAAAATGTACGGTTACATGATCGCCAACAGTGCTGCACATCGGAGATGCACCAGTAATAAATCATACGCATTGGGGCGCTCGTCGCAGGCAGATATCGTGCCTCCGCGTACTTACGATGTTTATCGCTCCTCTCGGCAACATTTTTAGCTATACGAACGCAGCAGAAATGTGGAAGACGAGTTATTTTATGCATGATGATCGAATCGCATATTCGAATTTTTCGAATATTCGAAGTTATCGAATATTCGAAACTTTTCGAATACACGATTTTCGAATCGAATACGAATATTTCTAATGTAATATTCGACGAATATTCGAAGCTTTCGAATATTCGCACACCCCTAGTTTTGACGCGGTTTTCACCGTCGCCATTGCCACATCCTCTTCAACCGCACCGACACTGTTCCCTCGTTATCAATGCATCGTTCCGCGTTCCCAACCTGGCCGAGCGGTTAATTGAGCACAATCCTGCTATTTGCTTCAGTTGCCGATTTGTTGTTGCTACCTACTGGGCAGTGTATGGGAGTAGGTGGTCGTTCTTACCACCAACTTCATCTGCCCATCCTCGCCACTTTGAGTGCAGCCGTACCAGGTCATTATCTCTCATACGCTTAACCAACTCTGGCACTACCACTCAGGGGCGTAGGCAGAAATTTTTTTCGGGGGGGGCACCTCCTTGATCTGTATTGGGGACGAGCAGGCAGATGTGGTCGAGTGTCATTTTCTGCTCTGTATGCTATGGCAAAAAAAAATTTCGGGGGGGGGGCACGGGCCCGGGTGTGCCCTAACGTGGCTACGCCCCTGCTACCACTACCTGACCCAACCGCTCGCCGTCTCTCAGAAACCAACAGTCATGTTGGCAACCATTTCGCTACCCATCCTATCGCTCCCCGCGACCTTGCCTTCCTAAGTTGGAGATAATTAACGGCTCCTTGAATCCACAAATCTAAGCGATGCATCTCCCTGAGATAAGGACGTATTCGAAGCTTCTTCTCAGCTAATCGCGTTGCCGAACTGACGCTGCATACTGGACATCGAAGCGGACCGCTTGACCATATCTGCACGTGGCGATATCGGGGTTCCATCGCGGGGGTTGCTTAAGATTTTCGGGCCGCGCCCTCTGACCATCGGCAGACGGCTAATGGTGGCAAAAGGCATAAAAATATCGTAGAATTGCAATAGAATCACTCCACGACAGCAACCCTGCACTCATATTTCCATTAGGATCTCCGGTCTTCCCCGTCGGCTAAAAGGGTGGTCGCACCTGCTGTATATGGAGTAGTACGCATGGCCAATGGCGGGACCCCTGTTTGAATGGGCACCACAGGCGCTAGCACTGTCGGGCTTCTAACATCTGATTTAGTTACCATTCTTGAGCGGCGTTCTCATCATGCTAATCTTGGTTGGGACATTTTGAGAGAAGTGATGTTTTGAGAAGAGCTATAAGGTGGGCTAGTTGGTGTTGATTCATCTTCCAAGGTGCGCTTAGTGAACACAAACAGCACAAACGAAAAAAGCCTTATGTCCTGTACTTTTTTCGTTTGTGCTGTTTGTGTTCACTAAGCGCACCTTGGAAGATGAAAGTGATGTTTTCTTTATTTGTTCTATGGAGCGCGCCCTATAGCTCCATTTAGCTGGCGTGCCTGATACACACCACTAGCACATGTAACGCACACCTTTAAACCTTTTTCACTATGCAGCATGCGCGCCATTCCAGCGATGAACCAGCAACGACAATAAATCGTCATTCTGCGATCAGTGCCGCAGAAGCCGGACGACTCTATGGCTTTAACGCATTTTCACGACTGTAACGCATTTTCAAAAGTTCATATATTTCAATGTGAACTTTGTAAACGATCGCGTTTTCTATATATTACAGAAGCAGGGTGCTTTAGCTTACGTAGCAAATGTAGTTCATATTTACCTTACAGCCATATAGAGGATGTCAGACACATTGTGTATTTTACTAGCACGCGTAAAGTTCGCTAGTGCGTGCAATGTTTGATCTGCCATGACCCGTCCATCTTTATATATATGTATATAGTCCTGCTTGACCTGGAAAGATAATACTGTAACTGACACCGACACAAAATACCACATTGGTGTTTTTGTTACCTTCAATCCTTCAATGACTGTTAACCCTATTTTGGCCGGTGGCTCGAGCTGCTGCAAACGAAGGCTCACCTGCGAATGTTGACCAAAACTAAACAGCGGGTTCATAGAGGTAGGAGGAGGAAAAAATATGCGGTGCAAGGTAATAATAGTAAAATAAATATACGGCGACATCATGTGATGTTGAGAGTCGCTCGCTCTACAAAGGCACAAGCTGATAATTCGTAATGGTGACGTATTTGTAAGAGCTGATAGTATCAGCCAAGTCGATGGTACCATGGAGGCACACGTACACACGTGAGAAAAAACATACGGACCGCAAGAGCGCGTGCCAAAATAGGGCGCCTCGATGATCAGCTCCTCGGAGGCTGACACATCGAAGCGCCCAATGACAAAATGCACCGACGCCCCATCTGTCGACGTGGCGCCTATTGACGAGAGGGTATGACGTCCCATCATATCTGCTCGCCTGTCCTGTATCTTTGCCTGGCGAGGTCCATATACATTTGCTCACGGGTGTACGTATTCATCTAATTCAGCAATTAGCAAGGTAACAAAGAATTTCCGTCAATTTAAGTATTATCGTAACTTGTAAACCAACAGACGTGATGAAAGACAAGTACTTCACAGTTACTAAAGTGGTATGCAGGAACAATGATTCGACATTGCTTTTGGATCACTTACAAAATTAAGAAGCACTGAAACTCAAGGTCATTGAGTAGAGGAAAGAAAGCAGGAATCTGCATTCGCTGTGTATTCTGTCTTGCCATACACGACCAAGGCGCGTTGCATATGCAACCTTCTAAAGTACCCGTGCCGCTCGGGCACAGCAAATAGCATTATTACTTAATGCCCTCAGATTTAATGACGTTTGTATGATGTCATACTGAAAAACTTAATCGTCATTCGCAACTTTATTGTTTCGCCAGAACTCATTTGACTGAGGAATGCGTATTCTCGACGGGGAACTCGCGCAACGCAGCACATATATTTTAAGCATTTGCAAGAGCGTCTGTCATGTAAAATAAATCTTGTTACGGTATATTGTTTACGCATGGCATTTAACAACAGCCCTCTTGCCAGGAGATGGAGTTGGCCGAAAATCAGTTCAGCGTTGCAAGCGGCTTCGACATGACAATCGACGCGTTGCTTCTGAGCTTTTTATTCAACGTGCTATGCCCGAAGTTGCTATGGCTGGTGACAACGTTGTTAAGGGCAAAAACAAATTCAAGGTATTCACTACACCGCATGCTTATTTCTACATTTCCCTATAGCCTAGAAGGCAGATTAGCTTTTGGCTTTTTATTTTTATTGTTACCTTAAACTTTGCTCAATTCCTAAGCCCTTGTTATCGTATCGACATCATTCTCGATACGATAGGTCAAATGCAAATAAATGTGGTTGTTCGGCCGCGCCAACGGCAAACGAAAATTTCATTCAGGTACTCGAGGCCTTCATCTACTCAACGTCGTTTCTCGTGTCGGTGTACAGGACCGCACCAGCTTCCCCTTTATGCCAAACATCACGCCAGTGCAGTCTACTAAGGAAACAGCTGTGCTGAACCTTCTGCCTTCACTTACCGAATGCATAAACAGCATAGCGTAGGCAACGCGGTCTTCCGTTTCATTACCGAAGTAGGCGGTGTGATTGAGAGCGGTGATGAAGTGTGTCTCCACGGTATAGGATTCTGGGAGATTTCGACTTTCTGTAAAGAAGAATGCAGCAGGCAGGACAGTTTGCTATGTAACAACCTTCAAGCCAATTTCATATTTACCAAGAGACGTACCAATTTCTGCATAACGGGGTTCATTTTCTAAATGCCTTTCTGAAAAACACAAGACAGAGAGTAAGACATGTATTCATGTTGTGCGCAAATTGCGCTGTAGATTTACTGTGAAGCGAAGGAAAAGCAGATGCCCGTAAGACCAATGTCACGGCTAACGAGCCATAACTTTTGTTTGTTATATTCAACATACCATATATTTATGAGCTCCGAATGCTCACCAGTGTATGAGAAACCTTTCACCGCCTGAAAGTGACATGGAAGTTAAAGTGCAATACAATCTGGGGGTTGGCCTTTAAAAGCTTTCACACTCCTCAAACGGACAATGCATTGAACTTAATAAGTAACCCCTGCCACATACTTTCACTTGTTGTGGCGACGAATGCGGCTCACTTCGCGCACACGAGAGTGATTGAATGTTCAACGTTCATTTGCGGCTGTGCATCGGCTAATTTCATGGAGTGGAATATTGCTCGCACTGGCTTTTAAAAACGCAGATATTATTTTTGAATGTCATTGAAAGAGTCTGAAAAGAAAATAAAATAAAAAAATCACAGTTTCGCTTAAGGGTGAAGCAAGGAATGCGATAGCAACAAATTGTAATGTTGTGCGAAGAAAGGCTAGCAGCTAACTCTTTTGGATCCGGTCTCGCGTTACTCAACAAAACGCTGGCTGCAGGGAATGCGGCCACTCCGGGGAGAGATGCGGTTTTCGTGCTGTCAGTTCTCTGAACGCCAAGTAAATGGTGAGATCACATCAAGTTTACGAGCCGTCCCCTGATCTCGGTCAAGATAGCAGTCCACGGAAATTAAAGTAAGACGCGCACTTAGCGGCTCCCAGGTTTACCATTCTTGTGCCATGATGTCATTGATCTATGCAGCGAAATTTTGCACGTGGTTAGCGAGAATCCGGGAAATGCTTCTTTTCTGGACACTATGGAAGGATTTCGAGCATTTCATTTCCGCGTGCTTACAGTTGACTGCCATTCAGGTGAACTTAGAACACTCGTAGCGCTTAGCATTTAGGTAAATAAACGACCCGTTCCATTCTGGCTGTTACATACATACATACATACATACATACATACATACATACATACATACATACATACATACATACATACATACATACATACATACATACATACATACATACATACATACATACATACATACATACATACATACATACATACATACATACATACATACATACATACATACATACATACATACATACATACATAAATGGGGAGGGTGTGCTCAACAGAAAGCTTGTTGCTTACCGACATCTTCCACGACATCATAGCTCCCAGGTGTGATGTCGACAAGTGATATTCGGTGCGCCAATCTTTCCTGTGACGACCGTTCCCAATTCTCGCAAGGTTGAATTCTGTGAGTGTGATTTACCATCCCTGTCTGAATAAAAAAACAACCGATCCAAATTCTTGTGTGACCTATATGACAGTGTTTCATTGTCGGAGCTGCTTGCTTCGTTGTCTTCAGATTAAAAGTAATTATCGCGAAAATCATCCACGCTACACAAATAAACATGATGCCTTCGTTAAAACTAAATCTTGTATAAACAGGCGCTCAGCTGCACGGGCGTAGCCAGGAGTTTATTTTGGGGGAAAGGTAGGAGGGGGGTCTGCTTCCCTATGTGGGGCTCAGTGTGTGTTCACATATCTATAAACATTAGATTCTTTACACTACTGTGAAGATGGAAGCAACCCGCTGTGACAAAACATTCTGCGGCAGCGGCTTCCCGTCATTTTCAAGCCCATTTGCACTTCAGTGCGCGTTGGCGCTCCTTCAACTTCCGCTGTTCTTCCAATGGGACGGACGACACCCGTCTGTCCCGTAGAGAGTCCAAAGTGCAACTACTGATAAAAGTAGATAGTATAACAGCGCTAGCGTGATCTGTACGTCACTGTGCAAAGGGGCACAGCGATCGGTGGGAAGTGCTTCCGCCTGAATATCGCGACACTTGTGGCAGAGCGCATGCAGTAGAGCGTCCGGAGCAGGCGGGTGTGCGTCGCTTGCGCTCCGCCGAACGTGTGCTATAGCTGGCCGCATTACCCTGGTATCGCCGCCGAATATGTGCCGGGGAGTCAAGTAGTGACTGTCCGAAACAGCCGGACACCCTTCAGGAGCCGGTAGGGCATCTCCTTCCTTATCGGCTTCAGAAACCCCTATGCGGGGGGCGTTGGGCTGCCATGCCTATGGGACGACTTAGCTTGCCTGTGCGAGTTCGGGCCACCGGGTCTGGCGACACGGCCCCTTGCACAACAATGCGAACGCTTGCATCACGCTGACTACTGCGGGCACGACTACTGCCCCATGCATGCAACCTGCCTTCAGCCCCAACGGCACCCTGGTTACCACAGACGCTCTCGACCGTATTACAGGCCACACCGTCTGCATCGCCGGGGTCGGCGACAGACACCGATGCGAGCTGGAAACTGGCGACTTCCCGTCGGCAGCGTTAACGCCAGAAAAACTTTGACCAAGCACGAGTGGAACCAATGCAGGCAGGCGGTCCTGCAAGCACTCTGGCCAGCGACGTCGCGGCTGGGGCTGCACCAGCTGAGAACGCTCCAGCTGTGCCGGCAGACGCATCATGCGTCGCACCGGCGCGAACACCACATGTCACGCAGAGTCATCCATGGGATAGAGCCATTCATGGCATAGCGCCCGGCACAACTCCGGAAGAACTGACCGCCAATTCCGCGTGCGCACGCAAAGGGTGACAGTGCACAGTGGGTGGACGCTTGGTGCTACGAAAGCTGCTGTGATGACCTTCGAGGTCCCCTTCTCACCCGATATGTACAGCATTACGGGGGAAGGTGGCCTGCCACCCATACAAGCCGACGCGGCAAGCCTGCCAAGTCTGTTTACAACCGGGGCACTGCTCGGACATAAGCCCCACGCCGAACACTCGAGTGTGTCGGCAGCGTGGTACTCTCGATCCCTTGGATCGTCACCCCTATGCTCCCAAATGCCGAGTGTGTGGGGATGGCCACCTAACGGGTGCCAACGAGTGCACTCAGAGACTGAAGGCCCCGCGGCCACCTCCTCGACTTGCGGCACCCAACCCTGCCCGGGGGCACAACCCTCCGCGCAACCCACCCACTCCCAAACGCAGATGGTTCAGCGAGGACAATAAGACTTCGCGTAGCCGCTCCGGTCTCTCTTCGAGGTCACAGTCCTACCCTCCCCTCCCCTCGTGTGGGACCCTTCCAGCGGCAGTAGCTGCAGCAAACCACGAACCGGTGCCAGAACAACACAGGGCCGCAGGAGCAATCCGCCCGACAACAGTCCCAGGAGGGCTCCTGTAAGCCTGCTGACAAGCCAAACTACACTACTGCCGGCACCGATAAAAAGGTGAGCTGCTCAGCTGAGGTAGCGAAACCCACCTCTTGCTTAATACCCAGTCCACCGCGAACACCTTCTCACGGAAAACATAAAGCTCAAATAGGAGCTGGCAGCCGTCAAGACGCGTCAGGCCAGGGACAGTGCTCAACTCCACGCCCTCATGGAGCGTCTTGGATCGCCACCCGGACTCCCCGAACAACGCTCCCAAATCACTCCCGAGATACAGACAACTCCTAAAACGGCGCTACCAGCACCCATCGCGACGGGCACCGCGGTCACATGCGAAGAATTGTGTGAGATGCTCTCTACGCTAACCCAACAACTGTCCCAACAATTCAGTACTGTCTTCACACAGTTCGGAGAACTCCTTGACTCTCTCGAGACACGCCTAGAGGTCCCAGTTGCTGAAACAGGCGGAAATATACGTAGAAAGAGGGCCATTCGTAGCTCGCACACCACGACACATCAAGCCCACCACAGAATAAGCCTGGAATCGCATTCCTCCGAACTATTTTTCCACACCTGCCCCAGCAACAGGCAACCTCACCCGCACTTCCACGTCGGCCTCGCAAGCCGATATCTCGACACCCACGCCATTCCAGACAAGTAATTAACCATGGGCAGCACAACCACACCCATTGGCGAACATTTAGAAGTCTGGGAATGGAACTGCGGCGGCTTCCACAGAAAGCGGAGCCTCATCCAACAGTACATTAACACACACCTTGCTCAGCCAGATGTCATAGCACTTCAGGAGCCTGGCACGTCACCCGCATTTCCAGGCTATGAGTCCCACAATAGCCAGACAGAAGGCAGAGCGGCCAACCTTATTAACAAAGCGGTAACAGCATTTGGCATCGACAGCATCCCAGAAACCAACATAAACATGGGAATTTTTTAGCTAGTTCTACAGGCGAAAAAAAAAGCCGAGAAGCGAAGTATCATCATCGTCAATGTATATAGCACCCCAAAGCAAAAATCAAGCCGTCATCCAGAGCGCCTGCAAATTAGCCCAGGGAAAGGAAATCATACTCCTCGGGGACTCCGCAAAAACATTGCAGCTGGAACTGCTTACGGATCACGCAGTCCCCACCCGTTTCGTCAGCAGTGTGTGTAGGGGCACTTTCCCCGATCTCACCTCCGCCCGTTCAGTGCAAACTATAATTAGGCCTGCAGGAATGCTGTGGCAGCGATGACTACATTCTCTGCACAAAAATTATGGAGAGTGCGATACGTCGCTCCATTGAACAAGTCGTATCACAAACTGGGGCGCCTTCCACCGCGAGAGCGATCATTCAATTGGCAGCCTCACAAGCCTCACTGACTGGTGCGCCCAACTTAACGAAATTCGGGAGCGTTGCACCACCACCGTTAACAGAACACCTCAACTGCCGGACGTGGGTGGCCATGTCGCTCTTCATCTGTGGGAAGCCAGAAGGAGCCTCATCCGCAGATGCACGACCCAAAAAACATAACAAATGTCTCGAGCTGAGGATCGCAGCTCTCACCGCCAAGGCAGAGCAGTATGCTGCAGAACTGGCGCGACAAAATTGGGCCCAGTTCAATTACTTTCTTTGGGGTGTTCCATGGGTACCGCCGGTACGTGGCACATTCTACGTGCTTTCATTGACCACACTCGAACAAAAAATGAGACAAATAATTCGGTCACGCGCTAGTACACGCGCATCATACACGCCTATGTAGGCACGGATGACAAGCCCAGCGCAAATGCTTAGGCGAATATCACCCGCCTCCATTTCAGGCAATGTATCAGGGTCGCGCCAACGACACTCTCGACCGACCGATAACGGTGTACGAAGTCTATGCTGCCATTCGCAGCAGTACCCGACACACAGCTGTCGGGGCGGTGAGAATCACGTACTCGCATATCACGAACAGGAACCTCAACGACACCGCCGTACAATGCCTCACGGGGTTTCTCAACGATCATTAGCAATGCGGCACGTTCCCCCCCCCTGAATCGAAGCACGCGGTAGTGATATTGCTACGGAAGCTGGGCAAGAACTCCAGATCAAAAACATCCGACCAATATGCCTCACTTCCTGCCTTGGTAAACTCTTCGAGCACGCCATCACTAGCTGCCTGCACGATTATCTCGAGGACATTGACCTTTCCACGCATTCAATGTGTGGGTTCCGGATTACATTTTTCAACACAAGATGTGCTGCTTCAATTTAAAGAAGCCATTGACTCCAACGCAAGGAGAGAATATATTGGCTTTTGACCTCAAAGGCGGCATTGATAACGTTAGCCAAAAGGCCTTACTTGCAGGGCCTCGAGGCCCTTCAGTGCGGACAGCGCATCTCTAGTTATGTTCAGGCATTTCTATCGGACCGTGCCGCCACGATTGGTCTCGGCTCGATCCAATCAAGTATTATCGAGTTTCCGAACAAGGGAACACCGCCGGGCTCATTGATTTTCCGCTGCTCTTTAACGTAACAATGGTTGGTCTGGTGCACGAACTCCGTCCATCGATGGCATGCATCATGCAATGTACGCGGAGGACATCACCATCTGGGCCATACGGGGGCGCCTTGGAGAAAAATTACATAACCTACAGCAGGCAGCCACCTGCGCCGAACAATACGTACAGGCACGTCGCCTGGCTTGTGGAACAGACAAGTCTGAGCTCCAATCAATCTGGCAACACAAGCCCCAACCGTCGCTGTAGAATGACCCAGGCTACCACCTCCGCGTCGTCCTTGCCGGCCAAGAAGTCCGAGAAGAAACCATCATTCGTATATTGGAAATGTGGACACAGTCAAATCGCCATGTAAATCACATACTTGCCCTTCTCAGCACCACCTCGCTACACGTGGCCCGAATGACATCTCGAGTCGCCACTCATCGCCATGGCACGCGCGAGTAGGACAACCTTAAACTCGTAGCGCAGCCTCGTGGCCAGTAGAGTGACATGCAGTTTGCCCTATCAACGACTTACCAAAGGCGAACAGGACCAAGTCGACGCAATGCTCCGCAAGGCCTACAAGGCGTCACTCAAGCTACCACCAGGCACTCCTACAAGTAGGCTACTCACATTGGGTCTGGACACCTATGCAGAACTTTTCGAAGCGCAACTCACCACCCAACTTCAGCGGCTTACGCAAACACCAAGAGGCCGCGTCCTGATCCTACGTCTCGGCTATATCGGCCAGCTTCACGAAGCGGCTCGCCGAAAGCCCATTCCCGACCACCTCCGTACTACATATAAGCCCCCATCCCCCGCAATAAGGATCCCCGACTGCATCAGGGCCGGCGGGAAGCCAGATTGGAAGCCCTCGAACGAGACCACGGGCACAGGAACATTCTATACTATGTAGATGCCAACTACGACCTCGCGAACACCAAGGCAGTAACCGCAGTCGTAGACCACGCACTCCTAGAACGTACCAGCACTTCCTTGCGGTGCCACAACATCACCGAGGCTCAAGAAACTGCCATTGCTTCGCTCTTGCCCTCGGCTACAGAGAGAGACGGTCGCTGACTGTTCTGACAGACTCCCAAGCGGCTTGCCGCAACTACCTACGAGCGCGCATAAGCCAACCTGCCCTGAATATCATCTTGAACGCTGCAGACACTAGCGAGCATACCAATACACACACTCCCCGGATTTGGTATCAGATCATATGAACCCCGGGTCACATGGGGCTCGAGGAAAACCCGAAGCGGATAGGGTCAGGCTTGGCAGGTCGGGAGGACAATAAATAACCTAGAAATTGGTAGAACTAGCCAAAAAGCAGCCAACTTGAGCGAAGGGCAGTAATAGTAGCCAAAAGTAGCCACGCATGTGTGAAGAGGTATGCGACGATGTTATTCGAGTGACTAAATTAAAGGGGGAAACGTAAACAAGTAGAGGAAAAACCCTTCGAAATCATAATTTCTGAGATACAAGCATATATTGTTGACTTTATCAATCATTTCGTACGCGATCACGAAGTTTCTTGCGCTGTTCTAGAAATGACATTCTCTTCACGCGCCTTGCGCTACTTTTCTTAAAAGGGCTAGAGGTACTAGTGACAATTGAAATGAGTACTGCATGAGCCTACTCAATATCACAGTTGGTGCGAATAAAGCATAAATTGTAATCACTCTCACAGTCGTTTCTCGCGTGATGACAAATCCAAGCAATTAATATAATTGAGTTGTACTCTTTACATAATCCTAAGAAACGACACGAGCAGTTCGTCAGGTATCCGATTTCTAATGCCGATGAGTGCAGAGCGTCCTAGATGCGAAGCGCTTTCTGTTGTCCTACTGACTTCCAATTATAGTTTCAAGTAACTTTCTGCAATAGGTGGTCTGCGAAATGAAGCGCCATGCAGCAGGTTTCCTCCGAGTCCCAGCCACTTATCCAAAAGTCTTTTCTTTTGTGCAATGCCAGTGCCAAATTCAGTTTTAGGACACACCTTCGTCAGTATGTCTTGACACCGCATAATAGAGCGCCAGCGGCTGCGACGTGCCAAGATAATTATCTTTTGGTTCAAATGTAGGCAACAGGAAACTAGCGAAAAAGTAGCCACGTAGCCATGGCGTTTTTCTCTGCCGCTAACGGCCTAAAATAGTCCCGCCGACAGGGTTGCCAAACTTCGCAACCCTGGCGGCGGTGGCAAGGGTGCGAGGAACTGTCGCGAGCGTACGAGGGGGCGAGGATGTGATGCACGAGGGTCGAGTTGCGCCGAAAATTGTTGTCCCACGCGTGTTTTGTCTACGGGTGCAATCCGACAAAACGTAGCCCTACACAGCTTCGCCCTAAATCTTCGGAATAATTTCGGGGGGTTATCATTATGAACAACCGTATCTTCCTCCTGGCGACACCAGTGCTTAGGTGCGAAACAAATGTTTTACTTGAAAACGTTGTTTACTCACAACGTGGTAATTTCCTCGACCTACAGGCTTGAGTATCAGCGATGCCATTTTGTCCTTATCTTCGAACAAGTGTTTCTCGTAGTCGGAACCTTGAACCTGCACATAACACCAGAGAGACTTTCAGGAGATCTTTCGAAATAAATAGCATCCACTTGTTCAACTCTCTCATGCATGTTTGCACCTTCTATTTTTAACATGCGGAGAAGCTGCAGGCATGTCTGCGCAAGGCAGACATGCCTGCAGTACAGCTCAGCGTGAAAGTAAACAGGTCACTGAACGTTTGCTCTACAAAATACGTCTAGCCAGTTCTACGCCGTGGAAACCGTCGGACAGTGAAACTGTCATCCCATTCGTCAGACATTATATTTTGCACTTCTGTGTTAGCCAAGTTTTCATAAGTATCACCATCATCATCATCATTTCGCTTTATTTGTTGGTTTATACAGCGCGCCCTCTGGTCACGTGACCTCCGTCACCACCACTACTACTACTACTACTACTACTACTACTACTACTACTACTACTACTACTACTACTACTACTACTACTACTGCTGCTGCTGCTGCTGCTGCTGCTGCTGCTGCTGCTGCTGCTGCTGCTGCTACTACTGCTGCTGCTGCTGCTACAATGACGACGACGACTTCGACGACGGCTGCACAACGTAGACTAAGATAGCTACGTTGTTAATAGGTTAAACAACCACTACTATACAAGATTATCCACAAGCCTTCGAGTTACTTGTGATCTGTGATCACGCGCGCATCGCATTTTTTGTGGGCTTCGCTTCTTACGTGCACGTCGTACCAACTACATTAGCTGAAGACGTCGACAGACGTATATCACTTTCTATGGGAGCCGGAAGGTACGTGTTCTGGCCAAAGCAGAGCTCTGAAAAAGCGGGAAAGGTTTTGCAATTGTTCATATGTGCACAGCCTTATCATACCTACATTTACATTAAGTTGTATTAGCGTAACATCGTATCTTCACATGTACTGTAATTGTTAATATCTTGATGATATTTGGTTTACTGTGTTTATAATTTGTTATTTTATGTGTACCCCACTCCCGTCAGTAAAGCATTGTGCGATTGAGGGTAAAATAAATGAAATGAGATGAAGCCTGTTCTATTCATCGGCTGCAGATAACTAAGCGATGGGATGATACGCAGCGACGCACCGTCACGCACACACAAGATAGTTAGCAACAGAAACTGTTGCAGGAATTACTGAGGCGAGAAGCTTTATGACTGTCTTACTCATACTAACTATTGTGTTAGCCTCTCTTTAGGTAACCGATCACTTCACTCCCCATGGCATCATTTATACAACGTAAACGCGTGCACATTAAAGGATCCAAAGCGCGAGCGCTCCTGTTATTAGTGACGCGAGCACCGTGTGACACTCCTGTTTCTCTTCCAAGCACTTCCGGTCGAGCGCTTATTTCCGGTTTCCCAAGTATTCAGAAACCGTGTTTTAAAAAATAAATATCGTATGAAATCGATGGCTCTACTTCAAGTTAAGGGTAATGTTGGATACGTTGAATATAAGAGCATAAGTGTACTCAAGCTAAGGGCCAATTAACTGTCGAAATATCTATAGCGAAAAATTCATGGGATGAGTACATTGAAACAGCAGCCGTTTTCTTGGGAGCACCTGTGCTAGTTGCGGCAACTGGGGTAGCAGATCATCAAGCACGCTGCTTCTTTCTACGTGGCCTTTGAGATCCCCGTCGGCAGTGCAACGAAGCGCAATGTTAACAAAGGAATGCCCCAGGCCACACGAGCGCCGTCTTGCGAGTGCCACTGCCAGGCACTTAAGAATTAGGGTGCCTCTAATTTTATATTCCTCTAAGTGCAGCGTCTCTTGGCGTCGCTCTGACGTCAGGCCACTGGTGCGTGGGCGCTTACACGTGTCAAAACAATAGCGGTGTCGTCCTTTGTAGAGAGGTGAGGGGGCGGAGTTACGGACGATGAACCCGTGCTACTTGTATCAGAAAGCAACATTAAGGGGTGAGCGGTAGAGTGAGCTTCCATTTTTCCAGGGACTATTTTACGTTATTACTGTAGCATATATTCTAAGCAGTTTAAAGACTCTAAATTTTGCTACAGTGGCTTGGAATGGCATGGGACATAATAAGGCGGTCTAGAGCTGAATCTTAAATTTCTGGTAAGCGCCTCAATTCTCGAATATCTGCTAAAAAATAGGTTTTAAGTAGTAGTACACACACATGTTAGCGGCTTCGCAATTCTTTCGATAATAGAATTCGATGTCGTACTTTAAATTTCTAAGGTAACTTTCATACTATTCTGCCGAAAATACACCGTCTTCAATTTGATAAGGTAGGTCACCACATTCAAAAACACATTTTAAAAAAATGATTTTTTTGGATTTTATATTTTCAAGCTCCCTGTCTATTCAAGAATATTTATCAAAAAGCATTATGCAGTTATTTTTAACCGTTCGATAGTTATATCCATTTTTCCAACCCCTCCTAGACGCATCCAAAACCGAAACTGAGGGTTTCTGGTTCCACAACACCTGCCATCTCGTCATAAATGCCTTTTCGTATACAATTACATAATGCTTAGTTGTCTAGGTACATTCTAAAGCTTGTGGAACACGTTGTCTTCGGTTTGTTTTTAAATTTCTACCGCACGGCCGCGGCACTCTGTTGTTTAAGTTGCGCCTGTTTTCGCTCGGCTGTCTCTGCTTTTTCGTATGCCATCTTAAGCTCTTGGACTGAGTTCTGGCTTTTCGAGGAGAAAGTTATAGTACTTCATGAAATATGGCGAAGTATAGGACGAAAAAGAAGCCTCAACGCAAGTAAAACAATCAGTATACCAAGCGCGGACCCACTGTGGAGCATGTGGATGACAGTCAGCTGGAGACACAAAACGAGCTAGAAAAAAATACGTGCTTCAGCTCGCTCAAAAGGAGATTGTGCCGCTTCAAAGGAAGTCCCAAGATATGAGCCTGGCGAATTTCTGGCATATTGATTGTTTCTTTGTTTCATATATATTCGGTTGAAATCTCTAAAGCCGTTTTTCTGACAACGTAATTTTTTGCATCCTACAGTTACGCGAACAGTGATAACTTTCCTCCTAAAAAAATATTTTCACGCGAAATTTGTCGTGCTGTTTCTTTATAGGGAGAACTGCGTATTCAAGCAGAATGACTGAAAACTAGCCATAACTTTTTCTACTATGGACAACTGTCTTTTATTAGTCTTTTTATGATAACGCGTCTTAGCTAAGAGATACGGGGATCGCAGAGGTTACGTGCACTAGATATTGTTTTCACTACGTACCTGCCAAGTCACGTTTGGATCGCACCAACAGTGTTTCAGTTATGACTGCTGGCGCAACATGTATATTTTGGCCTATTTTGAAGTTCTAAATTTTATTTTTTACATTTGTGGCTATTTCATCATTTTAAAGTTTATATCTGCGTAAGCCATACAAGCCAAAACCATAATTATAACTTTTGGACTAAAACTAAAATTTTTTCTCGAAGGTGCTAATCTACCTTAAACAAAGGTGAGGCACCTCAAGCTGGCTGGCCGACGTTTCGATGGGTAAGGCAGTCTAACTTACGATCTGTTTAAAGATAGATTCACCTATCGATACCCAGGCCTGCCAGCCTGGGGTACCTTTCCCCTGTTTCAAAACATTTTATTGTACTTCATGCTTCCATCTCTCGGCTCCCGTCTCTACATAGTGTCCTTAAACAAGTTAAGAAGAATAAAGAAATGATGTTGAAGAAAAACATGGCATCTGTCGATGAGTTCCCAGTGCGGCAAGAAGCGAGTATGGTTACGAAACCATCGGGAACACCATGCGCTATGATGAAGCACTCTCTACAATGGGCTGAAGACGTAGGCGCAGCACTGTTAGGAAAAACGTACTATCAGATGACGGTAAATAAGGGGGAGGGGGGTGTGATGGCGCTTACTGGCTTATTCGACATGATAATAAATGAAAGCCCAACTCATGATCATCAAAGCACAACTCGGCCAAATGTCAGTCCTACTTATGATAATATAACTCCTCAAAGTGTAGTTTATACTTACATATTCTTGAACAGTACCGTTTTCTGTTACTTCTAGCAGGAGGACTGTGTCGGCGAGAATTGAAGCTTTCTTTAGGTTTAGAGAGTATCCTTCAATCACCAATACTTTTTCGGAGTTCTCCTGCCGGCCTTCGAACACTTGGGGGTAAACTGTTACACTCTGTCCAACGGAATCGCCTTGCTTGCTTGTGGATGGGTAGCCCCAAGAAATGTCCACGAAGAAGGGCTTTCTTGGAATTCCTGGTACATAGTTTATCCGTCAATTAATGGTAAATGTTACATAATTTTCATACGAGTGACATCGTTTGGAGATCATAGCAGCTGGGCGTATAATCATGTAGCGCATAATTCACAGAACAGAAACACATCTACACATGTATAAAAGTTCAGTATATAAACTTACAACAATTTCTCAAGCCACGGGCTTTAACTTGAGAATGCAATTTTCGTAATTAGTACAGTTCACTTTACATTTCAGTATCCCAAGGATGAAATTACGCGGCGAAAACTCGCGTGGTTCTTATCGCGGCAGTGTCGTTGATCGTGTATACTGCCAACATCATCAAATGGTGACCGGAAGCTTGATATTCTTGATATTCTTGATATTCTTAATTCCTTGCAAATAACGGCCAAAGGAATAATTTCAGGCCTTATGTTAAAAGGCGGGAAAACGGCGATGTGCTCAAGGCAGCAAGCGTGGAAGCAGATATTTATTTGAAATTAGGCGGCACAACTTCTGCTAGGGAGGCCACGTAATGAATAATGGCCCGGCCGATCACTGGGGCTCTTTGTTAGAGATACCGCACACACACGAAAGAAACACAAGAACAGCAGGGAATGTTCTAAATTAAGTTTGCTGGCGTCACTCCGAGCCGCCTAACGCTAGGCAGGGTCAATTGTAGACTGCTGTTGGATGCCTTTGTACTGCGGTGGACATCAATAAGGGCTGGTGATTCAGACGATTGTTGTATCTTCACGTACAGAACGTGTCGACGTCACACTGCTATCGGTGCAAATGTCCTTGTTTCTTTCTTTCCTCACCCTCTTTATGGCCCTTCCCCTTCTCTGGCCTTGTGCTGTATATTACACATGGCTACTTACAATAGAAGTTCAATATTCGGTTTATATATAACTGTGGTTGTTTGTCGTCCCAAAACCACGATATGATTATGAGGGACACCGTAGTGGAGGGCTCCGGAAATTTTGAACATATCATGCTGGTCAAACGTGCACTTAAACCTAAGTACACGGGCCTCTACCATTTCGCCTCCATCAAAATGCGGACGCCACGGCCGGGATTCCATCTTGAGTGCTGTTACTCGAAGGTACATGGTCGTTTCAATAATAATGCTGATAGACCGTCATGGAATCTCGACACAATCATTTTCTATCATCCTGACGTTTTCTAGTACTTCCCATATCCTGAATAGTGTCGTCATATCGCAATAAACGTTTACCTCTGGCCGCCAAGGGCATCAAGAAAACCCCGTCATAGCAGTAAATCAAAGCCAATGTTTACTGGAAGTTCCATTGCGCGCTTGGATGTGGTGAGGCTCGCTGTGAGGCCCACTGTCGAGCTACTGACGAGTGAATTGTTAGCTGGTCCACGTCAGCCGTCTCAAACCTTACTGTAATCCCATTGTCCTATCCGCGCTTCTATTCGTCATGATGGATATTCTTCCCCAGAAAACGCCAAATAATTTATGCTGATAATATTGTCATGGCGACCCTTATCATCGTTTTGTATGATGCGCGTTAGTTAGCGCGTTAGTTAGTAGTTAGCGCTGAATGACTATTTTTGGATCGCACCTCGCCGGCTAAAGGCTGGTAATAAAGCTGTGACAAAGATATGAATGTTGTAATTGTATGGGTGCACTGTGGCGTAAATGGTTTAGAATGAAAACATTCTAATTAGATAACAAAGGTAAAGAATATTTTCATATAGTAATATTAGCTCGCACTATTCCCCTTAAAACTTCTCCAAGCAACGTCCTCGTAGGAGAGCACAAAAAACGACATAGCATCATTAGAGCAAATACTTACCGAGGGCAATCATTAAGAAGTAGGTGCAAAAACTTAAAACAGCCATTTCAGAGTGTACTCAACATCCATACGCGTTCGGATGTCTACAAACAAGCAGTTTTATCACGCGCATCAATTTATTTCCTTGAAGTTATCGTCGCGGCTTCTACTAGAAAAAAAAGTTTTCCCTACTGCAAAAAACACTTCAACTTAATTACAATTCCTCCCGCTGGCGTTCTTGTTGTGGTTTGCCCCTTCGGCGGGTCAGCTGTAGACATTTAACAGTTAGAGTAGTGCTCTGAGGTAAATGTACGGCCCGATTCGTCCGACATTTGGAACGTAAACATGCGCGAAGGTGCATCGAAATGTCGCCTAGACGACCGTATGATAATAATGGAACCTTAATTCTGCGCATGCGCATAAGTAGACTAAGGCCCCCGGAAATATTCCCAAATAGCCGCTAAGGCAGAACTAAAAGCAAAATAAGCAGCTGACTGCCCTTAGAATTAACGATGTCAATTAAAGGACTATGAATGTTGTAATAAGGCACACCAGCTGCCGCAGGTTCCAGTATAAATAAAACTCACAGAGAGGATCGATGGCATCTCAAAATATACAGATATAAATATCACATATTGTTTTTTCTTTTGCTCCAGTCGAAGTACCTTGGAATTAAAAAGGATGCAATAACGAAGCAGATAACATTCAATTTGGAAGGACGTGTGGTGAGGTCTTCTGAATGCTTCACACGAACATTAACAGCCTCCGCGATCAGCGGCTGAGGGTCGCAGAAGCCACCCATTCTGTCAAAACCTATAACACCGTGACTAAGAGTAAATAGATTCATCATAAGACGGTTTTATTTGTTGTGGTCGCTGCAAGAATTGCTTTTGCTGCATTTCTTCCCAGCGTATTGTTGCTTGAAGAAAGCAAAATGAAAAAGTGAATTAATTAAAAAAAATTATTGTGGACAACTGTTTAACACACCACCAGCGGATTGCTTGAGCATGGAGATGGTGCTAAACCACCTGCCCTCTTTAATGCAACTGTGGGCAATACAGTGACCAATGAACAAGCCGATATGTCGGCCAGGCTTATGTTCCCACCGCTCACTCCTAACTTATATGTTTATTTTACGTAGCACGCCTCGTTATTTGGATTAGCAAGAATTGTACTTGTCATGAGAACAACCGACCATGAAAGATCTCACACCTTACGCTCTCTACTATTATGTATTAACACAAGAACACGTACATTTTTGTGTAATCAGTCTCGTTCCGCGATCGACCTTACATTCCTTAGTACTAACCTGTCTATCTTAACATCATCTGCTATTAATTCTGGCCCAAGTAGTGATCAATTTCGTATGCGGTTTGAGGTTATATGCCTGTTCAATGAACCTTTCTCGGGTGGGTAATCTGAGTATGCGCGCCGGCGCCGACGAGGCACGCGCCATGACTTTCAGTGGCGAAAACGCGACGACAGATGTGCACCAAGCGACATCTGGTGCCACAAGCTTGCAAATGTTTCCCCCAAAGGAAGGCGCGAATCCAGGCCTCCGAGATTGCCTACCGGCGCATGGCGGACAATCTCGGCCGCCAAGGGCCACCAGTTTCGATTTGGGCGATCTCTACTGAGGTGCTGTTCGGACCCTGACAAGGCCCATTCAGAGGCTAGACACTCGACTATACGGATGTAGATTTCAGCACATTGAAATATTATTACGCATGCCTTGATCAAGTCTTTATGAACAGACCATAAAGAAAAACCATATATAACGAACCTAAAATATATGACAAAAAACTCGTTAAATAATTCTAAATTGACCATAGGGGTCTCCTAAAGTGATTATTCTAATCATATGGAATAATCAAATCTAACGAAGCTTGATTTCAATCTGTCATACAGAAAGAAAAACCGTTACAAAAAGCTCTCTTTAGAACGGCTTACCCAGCCTCTTGGGTAATCGCACTTTTAACGTACTAGGACGGAATAGATCCACCGCAAACGTAGAGCGCGGACTAACAACTGTTTATTTCAGGAAGTTTCCTCCTACATATATGCACAATGGTGGCAACGCAAAAAATTTCACGCAAGATAAAAGAACAGCCTACTGGGGATCTCCTGAAGAAATTTTTGTAAAGAAAGTCATAAGAACAACTTAAGTTTTCCGCTGCCCGTGTCCAGTGAGCCTTCTGTTATCTTGCCTCATGTTTTTTTGTGATGCCACCCTTGTGCATATATGTAGCAGGAATCTTCCTGAAATAAACGATCGTTATTCCGCGCTCTGTGTCTGTGTTGTCTGTAGTCCGTTCTCGTACGTTAAAAGCGCGATTACCCAAGATGTACAACCAACTAGCCCCTAGTGCTGCTCCTATAGCTTAACCACGTCGCATACGCGTATGTAAAAAATACGAAAAAAAGAAATACTCGGAAACCCTTTGTGGAACTCGTATTCTTACAACAGCTATATAGACAGTCTCGACGGGTTTTTACCGCCGCCGTCGCTGTCATGTCCCGTGTAAAGTCCAAAATGATAAATCCCCCCTCGCATCGTATGTTCTACATCAGGTAAAGGGGAGGCGAAGGCGGCTGAAGCAGAGATCAAAGGGGCCAGCTCATCTCCGTCGCTCGCACGGAACATGCGATAACATTACCCCGCTCGGGAGGCCTGCTGTAGAAGAAGAGAGGAAACGCCCCGTCCGTCTTGAACCAGCATGAAAAGATGCTAGGATGTATCACTCGCGCCGCAACCTTGAACTTTGATTCTGAGGGCGCGGTCCGCGTGCGCTATTTCGGCAGCCATCAGCAGGTGGCTCGTATACTCTTCTACGTGCTGCGCTCTCAACACGAAGAGACTGCGCGGAAACAGCACCTATCCCTGGAGCGTTTACACCAGCGTTTCGTATAGTTACGCGAGATCGGATCCAGAAAAGTTAGCTGCCAGCCTCACTTCGTATAACTTTGCAGTTTGTTGTTATCACATTCACTGCTTCGCCCTTACGGTTTAACTGTGACCATTTGTTCATGTGATTGTTGGTAAAAAAAATATGCGTGGCAAAAATTAATTTATGACCAGCGTTCTTGTAATCGAAGGGACTACATATATGCGGGTGCAGTTTTTTGGAGAGTAGTTCCCGATGCGTAGGGCAGCTATGACAGTCAGCGTTTGAGTTCCTTTGAAAGTCTGTCATCACAAAAAAATATATTTCAATTAATGCAACTCATAAGCCTTGAATAGGCGGTTCCAACGTCACGTGAATTTGTTAGTTTTCCAGAAATTATTGTTGAAGTGCTTGCAAGTCGCTCCACGACTGTTTTACCATACTAGTCCCAGTATCGTGACCGTAGTGACGACATTGAGAGGGTCACAGTTTCGGAACTATACAATGTAGTTTGTCCAAAACGCACCAGGTCCTCATGGTGTGAGGCTTCTCCGTCGACAATAAAAATGTTCGAGACGATTTACGCCACAGGCCTACATATGTCTTTGATAAGTAGGCCCAGGAATCCAGGTATTGGAAATTTATATAGATACCAGGTAATCGAAGAGTCGCGGAAATAATTCCTTTATTAGAAGGCAAGGCGCTGGATTTTGATTAGACAACATCAGATCTATAATAATCACATCAAGTCTAGTAAAACTCGTCGAAAGTATTTTACATGGCCCTGTCGATCATTCGTTCTCTGAAACAAATTGCAGTGGCTTAGCTCGGCTATGCCAGGATATACGTTGAGTTAGCAAATGTTCAGCTGATTATTCTCAGCTTTCCAGATTGTCTAGGATTATTAGCCTTCTTCTGTTCATTCTTCGTACGCTGAACTGCTAATTGCCAGGCAACTACTTCGGGATCGGATGAGATAAGCTTCTCGGCTCTTCTGTGCCGTTGAGCAGCATTTGCGCTCTCCTTCTTCATGGCGTTACGCACCTGCAAACGCCAGTCAGAGGCGCTATCAAGCGGCTCCAGCGCAGTGTCAGACGGCGACAGCACAGCTAAGGCGAATAGCTGCTCGCGCGCCGGCGCCAGTGTGTCTACCGTGGCTACGACGTCACTCCTCTCGAATGTGCAGACCAGCAGCGGCGAGCCGCGCGCGGCGGTGGCGGAGTCCGCGCGCGCGCCGGCGCCAATGTGTCTTCCGCGGCTACGACGCCACTCCTCCCGAACGCGCAGACCAGCAGCGGCGAGCCGCGCGCGGCGGTGGCGGAGAGCGCGTGAGACCGCAGTGGTGGAGAGAACGCGGCGGCGGAGAGCGGTGAGCCAGCTGTGTGACATCACTGATCCTTGCGCATGCGCAGCACGGCTCATGAGGTCCCACGCGAAATCGCCTCCGGCTAGGCAAGTGTAGCTAACGCTACAAAAGTGATCTTGAGCCTATACTAAACTAATGCAGGTGTGGCTTCTCCATTTAGTGTACCCTAGAAAGCCGAACAGAACGTGCTCGATATAAGAAGGAATGTGCCACTTTAGTAACTTCAGATGTTACGAAAACTTGCGACAGTGTGGATCATATGGAACTAAGCAATTATCTTCAGAACGTAGGTTTCCTTTATACCTTTATCGCATTGGTCTATGCTTTCTTAAATGGCGGAGGATTTTACTGCTCGCTATGTGGTTTGTCTTTAAAATATAAGCAAAATAGAGGTCTCCCACAAAGGTCATATTGTCGCTATTACTGTTTAGTGTTTTAGTGCGTACTATTCTTGAAGAAATAATGTACAGGTGTAAACAGATGCCGACGACATTGCATTTTTTTTCTACTTGAGCAGACTGACATCTACATACCTATATGAAGAGACTGGAAACATGGCTAGGGATCATAAACTTGTCCCTGAATATTAATAAAGGTGCAATAATAATTGTCTCTCGAAGTGTTGCTGTGCAAATGCCGTTGACCTACCAAGAAGAAGTCAATATTCCGTTGGTGGAATCAATAATGTATGTCGGGGTCGCTTACCCCGGAAGACTTAACTGGGGTCGCCGTACTGAAGATATTTCAGCTAACAGAGCACCCGCAATAGGGATGCAGCTGATGCTCAGCAATAAATGGTGCGCATTGCGCCGAGATGTGCTGATCATGACTTATTCCATGTATATTCGCCTGCTATCAGAGTTCGGCTGCGTTTTGTTTTCTGGCAACCTTGCTAGAAACCTTGCTAGAAACCTAAGGATCACTACAGAAAACGTCGAAATATGTTTCCATTAATTAGCCGACCAAATTTTTTAACCACCAATGGTCTCTATTACTTTGACTCCAAGTCATTTTTACATACGGCCTTTCGGACCCATTAAAGTGTACCTCCTAGAAGTGCTGACACTAAGCTGCTCTGTATAAAATATTACAATAGGAACTTGTGATAGATTTCCAAATAATGCTTACCGTTTACGATATTGATATCTAAAGAGCATTTTGGACGACCATTTGGCAAACCTAGAAATAAACGTTGCGGAAGCCACTTCATGTTTTCGTTTGTGAAGAGGAAGCAGGTGCGGTAATCGCATCATGATCTCTGAATTGGTAAATTTCAGTTGGGTTGCCTTAGTTCGCGCCTCTGTTCAAGCACGGCAATCGTCCTAGCCTTATTCAAATCATAGCAATCACATCACTAGCGGTCACTCTAATCGACTGCCTGTGGTTGTCTTCTTCCTCAAGTGCATCTAATTTCTCAAGTACCTTAGAAACGCTCTATTCGCTGAATCCAATACATTTACGTCTTATTCGTTAAGTCTGGGTACGTAGTCACAAAGATTTAACCCTTAACGAATATGCGGATGCTGCAATTGCAATTGCAGTATCATCCCACAGTGGTCCCGTAATTTCTATATTGCTGACGTTGGTGTATGTCACTGCGGCGCGATTAGAAAAGCTCGCCGCTTCCAATAACTTAGATAAACCTCCTTTGTCCATATCTGAATTTCCATAACTGAAATATGCTTGGAAGAATCGATGGTGTTCTTCAAGAAGAGCTGCAAAATCAATTACAAGGCTACCATGCCGAGTACACCTACTGAACTTTTACTTTGCAGATATGGTTTGGCCCACACACTTTATGCCCTCCCTGCAATGAGAGAGAATCTCTGCATCAATTTTTATTCACGTGTAAAGGTTTATAAATCAAAGCAGAAGACTTCCAAGATAACCCCTCCGAAAGATAGACTTAAATTTGTCACTACCAGGGGGTTCTCTCATTTGGTGCTACCATACTGGGTTTAAGCCACAACTGTATCTGTGATGCCGTGTGCAGTTTTGTTTGCAAGAAACAAGAAGGATTGAGCATTTAGATTAGCTAATTTCAGTTTCTTTTTGCAGCGCAAACTGTTATGAGCTCACTACAGCCAATTTTGGTGGCGAAGTTGTCCGCCGCGCCCGTTGCAGCTGCGGCGGCCGCATGCCGCAGGTATCGCGCACAATAAGAAAAGAATGAAATGGTTCGAGGCGTATTTTCACCCTGGCATTCTGGATGGCAGGCAGTTGTTCTACCACATAGTCACGCCATTGCCTGAAACAGTTTCTGAAAAAGACAGTATATAAGCGTCATATGGGCGAGGAATCGCGTCAGCAGATGTAATATTGAATCACTGTAGTGTCTCACCAGGTGTCACACCCAATGGCGTAGCCACGAGGTGGCACTACGGGCACATGTCTCCCCCCACCCCTACATTTTTTTTCTGCGTTGGAATACAGGGTACAAATTCAGACTCAACCACATTTCCCTGTACGGCCCCTACTTCAGGTCAAGGACGTGACCTCCACCCCCTTCCCCCACCAAAACAAATTTATGCCTACCTCACTGGTCGCACCATGTGAACAGCATGACTAGTGGGTGATTTAAAGCTTCCCACCCATTAAAAAGAGCTCAGCTGTATACAGCGTTAGCTCAGGCACTAGAGGAAAAGCTCTCCCAAAGCCGATGCGTTAAAATCTCCAACCACATGGGCGCCGCCATTGCTGACATTACCCCGGCCGCTACATAAAAAAAGTCCCAGTTTCGCCGCAAGGGCGAAGCAATGAATGCGATAGCAAGAAAAGCGGCCCGTGATGGACGCGCTGCTACGCTGCAGAAACATCTGCCCCCCGGCAGCAACTACCGCGCGAGCAGACAGCGGAAGGGCAAGGTTCTCCCTGCCCAAATATTAGAAGCGAGTGAGCTGGCCGACGACCTTTAAATGCACCCGTTGCTGCTCCTCGCGCCATCTCGCTGGTAATGAAGAAACGCTTATAAGTAGGAGTGTGCGAATATTCTAGTTTCGAATTCGAATCGAATAGTTCCAAAATCGAATAATTCGATTCTACTTTCGGATAGCTAGTATTCGAAGTTTCGAATTATTCGACAGGACAAATATCTCGAACGCGAAAAAGCCCAATGGTGCAACTTGGTTAGGGTGGGGTGTCTAAAACTAACGCTAACATCGCCGTTCGTTAAACTTTCAACGACATCTTGGTTCAAGAGCGAGCGCAAGTTGATCTTAAAGGAGATTATGTCCATTTCCGCACGTAGAAAAACACATGAGAAAACTGTCAAGTCCTTCACAGCATCGCTCCCGAAACGAAGGCACGTTCTTCTTGCGTAGTTCGGTCGCATATGCCCGGGAGCGCCGTAAAACGACCTGACTTTGTCCTGCAGAACCCTCGGTGATTGGCTTTGCATGTAAAAATTTGTTCACGCTGGGCAGTCGCCACTGCCGCACCGCACCATTAGATCAGAAATTCCCTTCGTTCCTGCGCGTAGTCAAAACAGCTGCTGTGAACGGGCGCCCGAAGACGTTTGGGCCCGGAGCACACATGGCGATGAAGCAGAACATTATCGTTGTCAGATGAGCCGTATTGCGTGACCATAGGGAAAGAAAACTAGCTACCGTATCCCCCTCTGTTAGGAGGTTAGGAATGGCGCTGCTGACTGGAATGGCGTTTCTTCTATCAGCACTTGCACGCCCATAAAAGCTGAAACAAAAGCCACTCCCGAACAAGTGCGCAATAAAGCGGTCAGCACGCCGTAGCGTGCTGATTTATTCTTTGTCTTGTCGTAACTGGCGGTACACATTTGGTGTAAATATACTATTCGATATTCCGATTCGATATTTGATATTATTAGCCACTATTCGGCACTGATCGATTCGAATTCGATTCGAGATGAAATTTCACTATTCGCACACCCCTACTTATAAGCGCCTGCCGTCTCTGAGTCCTGCCAGCGATAAAGGGTGTGTATATAACGCTCGCCCTTAGTTACCTGAAGGGTCTGCGCTTTGTGGCGTAGTGGTTGGCGCCACGCGCTGCGGGGCGAGAGGTCGCTAGTTCGACGACGTGCTGGGGAAACATTTTTTTAATATTTTGGGACTTTTATATATATATACATACTTATACATATACGGTTCATGACGGCAGCGATGACGACGGCAACAACCAGCCGAGACTGTCCATATAATTGCTATCGCGATAAGTTGCGTCGCCCCGCTGTCAAGGGGCTTTTTCAGTGACGACGCGACTGCTCCGGTACGCAAGGCAGGCGCCGGTTCGTGCAAGAACGTGGGTGCCTCAGAATTTATTCGTGCTCGTGTGCTTTGTCGTGTGATTATTTGTGTGATTGTGTGTGTGAGCAGCTTGCCTCGTGTTTCCTGTGCTTGGGTACAGTTCATTGGTGCGCGCGTGTGTGGCAGACGGTTTCTTCTAGCCGTGCGAGGCCGCGAAGCTTTTTCTTTCGCTGTGCGACTCAAACATAAGAACAAACGCCACTGTGAAGTATCACAAATTCCCCTGCGGTCTACAGCGTCGGGAAAGCGTGGCTGAAGAACCTCTCCAAGGACCGTCAGGAAAAGGAAGCAAGTGGCACCCAAGCGACAGGTCACTGGTATGTTCATTACATTTTATTGAGAATGACTATAAAAAGAACACGAACGTTAGGCGTTGGTTGCCGGCCTGCGCTCCCGACTGTGTTTTGCGGTTATCCACACAACATGCAAAAAAAAAAAGAACGTGCAGCCCAGGAAAAGCCGTCGAACGAATCCAGCTGATGACGCAGTAGTTGAGGCAGGTGATTCTGAAAACGGGAGAAAGCCCCAGAGTAAAAGTTCCTCGCACCCTTTGAAAAACGAGATCGAACCGCTCGTTCGCCAGTCGGCCTCAGAATTGTGCAGAGAGCGTAGTTTTTCTGCAGATCAGGCCTGCCAAACCATGTTAGATCTTGCGTGAGACTTAATAAGAGTCGAAGAAAGTAGTGAACATATTGAAACAAAAAAGTTGCTCGTCAAGAACAGTTAGAAAGATTGCAGGCCGATGGCGATGAAATGAAGCAACGCCTCTTAACTTATGAAAACAACAAAGAGGTTCAGGCCTTTGTTCATGCATTACGAAAACCTGAAAAAGGCGACAAAAGTGGCGTTTTTATCAGCAACCAAAGGGGCAAGTTTCGGCAAGGAAAACGCTCCTGTCATTTCTACGTGTCTTACTTTGCCGCTGTTTCCTTACGCGCTACTGATTTCAAGTCATACATCTTTACCGACCTGCCCAATCCGCCGCTTGTGTCAGATTGCCGAGAACAGAAGGATAGAAGAAAATTTAAATTTCAGGGGAAAGGCATCCGCACCCTTCGGTCACTCTCCTCAGTACATGCATCACTCACTGCTTCGTCTTGAAGAAAAACGTAACTCTACTAGGATAATGAACAATAACGAGCACTTCTTTTGATTTTAGGCGAGTCAAGCGGGCAACCTTCATGGAGAGTAGTTAGGTCACTCTACAAGACTGGCACTCCTAGGGCAAAGTGTTCACATAAGTGGGGTGATCGGCACTTCTAAAAACGATTTCAATATTGAAACGCTTCTCCGTGAATAGCTGTACCAGAGCAATGAAGCCACAGTGGGCGTCGGAGTAGTAGGCCCGAGAGCCTGAAAGAAAAATAATATAGAAAAATACTTCCGGACGCGCGCATTCGAACTGGCGACCCCTCGCTCCGCAGCGCGCGGCGTTAGACGGCTATGCCACAGAGGATACATTCCCCAGCGCACTAACGGCGAGCTGTTTATATACACTACTTACCGCTGGCGGTATGCAGATCTCGGGGAGCATTTCAGCGTGTTCTCTGCATTACCAGCGAGATGGCGTGAACGGCGCGCTTGAAAGGTCCTCGCCCCACTCCATGCGATGCGCGCGCTCCGCTAACACCTGTGTAGTGGCCCGCGTGTGCTCTTCTACCGGAAAGCTTGCATTGAAGTTACGGAGGGTAGGAACGTCACTTCGCATGATGCAGCGGCAGCGTTTGCGGAAGGAGCTCGCTGCTCAAACCCAAGAAAGTAACAGCTGTGACGGTTGTTAGTTAGCGCTCGTTCTGTGTGTCTTCCTTTCATGCGCCTTTTGTGCTTGTGCAGCGCGCCGCAAGTTTCAAGCTGCTTGCCGTTCTTCGCGTGACATTCCAGTTTGTTGCTATCGCATTCATTGCTTCGCCCTCGCGGCGAAACTGTGACTTTCTAACACGAAAGTTTTTGTATGCCGGGGTCCACCGAGACTTCAGTGACGTATTTCCGCCACAGAAATGACGTCCGAAAAACGCAGACGACCAGATGGCAAAGAAAAACTATTGTAGGCCTATATTGAAAAATAATTGTATATTAACGCGATAGCGGTGAAGAGCTCACTTCGCAGAAATTCCAGTGTGGGCGTCGGTGACTGTATCGGCGTTGGTGTCGGTGTCGGCGTCATTGGTTGTGAGCGAAAAATTATCATCTTGTCCGTGACGGAAAAATTGAGGAAGATGCAAATAAATTGCGAATAATGCGAATTGCGCAATGAGTGGGTGCTTTAAAATCCCACCCATTACAAAGCGCTCAGACTTAATGAATCAGTATCATCAGAAAAAGCATCAACAAAGGGCTCAGATCCCTAGATTCGCGTGCTGCCTTACGGTCGCTGATTCCCAAAAGGAAGAATTATGGCATAGTGGGCACTTAACAACTGTCCTTGCTCAAGGCATTCTGGGATAGTTTGAAGCGGCGAATATTACGCGAAAAGTCGTTCGTTTCATTACGGCAGGATTAAGGCAGGCACCGAGAACCGAAGGCAGGCTAGCAATTGAGAAGGCGATGCGCACGGGGCCCGATTACGTTACCGCGTTCTACTCTTGAAGGCGAAGCTCAAGCATCCTCCAAGTTTTCTTTTTTTTGCTCTTTATTTTTATCAATAATGTGATATATCCTAAGCTATTTCTAAACCTATATATTTTATGAAGCTTTTTATACTACAAAACAAGGTACCGCTATATTAATGGCCGATTCCCTGGGTGGCTTGGCCTGGTTGCTGATTAATAAGCAAACAAACATTCGTTCCTTGCCACTATCCGCCATTATTTGAGGAACAAGCAAACAAGGAATACTCGTTTATGAGTATGATGATGATGATGATGATGGGATGGTGACTAGTCGTCGTCTTCCTCTTCACGCGCTGAGCTTCCACGCGCAGAAGAAGAGCTCGAAGCCACCGACACGCGACGTGCAGAACTTTGAGCAATCAAGCCATCCGTAAACTGAGAGATACGGGACATTTCAACCACTGGATTGCTGCCCACGGCTGTAGGCTTGCCGCCATGCCGCTAGAGGAGCCGATACGGTCGGCGAAGGACGACGCGGAGGCATCGGGAGACGGGCGCGGCGACGCACCCGGTGAGCTCGGCTCCATCGCTCGTCCTCGTAAGCGATACCCGCATGTTCATCCAAGAGAACGTCTACGCCATCCTGGGCCACGGCAACTTCCAGCGGCGCCTGCTCTTCACCGGCATGTTGTCCGTGGTGGTGCTGCTGCTGCACGCGTTCGCCAACTTCCTGATCGGCCGCGACGTGGACCACTGGTGCCGACCGCCGGACGATCTGAGCCACGTGTCCAGAGAGGCCTGGAGGAACGTGGCCATACCAATCGAAGCCGACGGCAGCCTCAGCCAATGCACCGTCTACCACCCGGCCATGCCGACGGTGAGGACTCTTGCTTTGCTGCCAGGTGTCCAAATGGGCGCTTCTAGATTTAGATAGGAAAGCTGCAATAGAGATATGTAACTGCTAGCGCTTGAAGTATTGGCTATCACTTCACCAAATACAGGTAACAGCATGGCCTTTTAAACTCTTTCCTTAGACGCGGTTCATGGGTAATGACGTGTTATAACAGGTATTTTTCCTTTTTATTCAGCCTTAGCCATTCTAGACTCACCCCTGGAAATTGCTGTTGCAGTTAAATTGGGCTCCTCGATTTCGTTCAAGTAAGGCAAGGTCCTTAAATTACCTCGGTGCGCAGCCCCTTCAACGAAACACGGCAGCCGAAAGAAGTGGCACGAATACCCACGTTACTTATGCCCCTAACTACCTCATGTTTTGACGTTACTACGTGCCATCATCATGACGGCGTGTTGTGACGTCATAATGACGTCATGACATGCCGTCACGTGAAGACGCCATATTGTGACATCGTCGCTTGCTCAAATGAAGGCTGATCCCGGAAGCAGTCGAACGCCACGTCAGATGCAGAAAGCTTCAGGGAGTCGATTGACGACATTAGAATGGTTTGCATCTCGGCTAGTTTGTGATCTTGCGTGTTGAACGTCAAGGTAATTTAATGTCTCTCTCTTATACGCTGGCTCATTGTCTTGCAGGAAATTTGGCCACCGAATGTATAACGTAATGCATTACCAAGTTTGCAGCAGACTTTCTCCTTCAAGTATTACAACGATTGTGGCATGCTGCCAAACTTCTTGCACGTGTCACTTATTGATAGCATTTGGTTCAATGTGATGCGCTCAGGAGTGCCCATGAGCTCACGGGTACGTTGTATACCTGCGAGTACACCTTGGCCCTACTGAATATTTCTCGATCATCCATTACCATAATGCACAATTAAGACGTCATGTTTTCTCTCTTAACGTTAGATATTGCAGTGCACATAGCGGAAGTGAATTGTCTGCTGTTGCATGCGTCAATAAATTCACAATTATTCCAGCTTAAGCCAGCCTCCCCACACCGCTGAGAAAATGGAAAACGTATGCGTTTGCGTGCAGTTGACTACCCTTAACGAGGATCGAAAGAGAGTAGCAGTTCTCAGCAACAACTGCACATGATAAACCTCTTCTCTGGGCCGCAGGAGACACCTGCTGAAGTCGTCTGTTAAGGTGGCTATTATCCCCCCTTCAGTCTCGTTACAGGGCAGACAACTGGACGCAGAGACAAAGGTTTCCCGCTTGCTATGAGAGTGGGAAGGGGGGACACGTCACCCACTATACCTCCATGGTATACACTACAATATCCACTATCATTAATGTCGATTATTGTAATAGATGATGGATAAATTTACAGTAGGGCAGTTGGAAACAAACCGCTTTGTCGTGGAACAGTTCAAGCAATTTTCGCTTTGACCACACTTGAGCTCGCAAGCAACGTGCTACTGGGTCATTATGCGCCAAATTTACGGAAGCAAGGTATGTTGTTGGGCTAGTTGATTCATGAATTTAGCAAAGTTTTAAACTGCGCGAGAAAGACGGGAATAAAACAGGAACACATATGCACACACGAGCGCGCACTGCGCTTGTGTGTGCGTATGTGTTCCTGTTTTCGTCCCGTCCTCTTCGTCGCAGTTTAAACATTGCTGGACGCCAAATTTACCAGCCATTCTGGCGACCATCTCAAATGTATTCGAAAAGATCGTACTGTTTTTATTGCATGGAAAATATGGAACTGCTAGAATATTCCAGGAAGAAATTTTCTTGGTCATCTGGAAGGCTTCCGATTTTCGCGGAATGTCGTGTGAGTGTCGTTTGTCAGAAAATTTATTCTGAAAGTATCGTTCCTCGTTTCGATACCAAACTTATGGTTGCTATATTGGGCGAGGGCATATGTGTAAGGTGTTCGAATCTCAAGGTTATTAGTGCAATTTTTCTGCAATATATACGCCTCCAGAAATTTGGCCAAAATATTCTATGTTTGGAATAACAGAGAGCTGAGCTTGTTGGTAACTATTCATTCTAAAAGACTGGGCGTGCAAACACGGACACAAGAGAGAAGTCAAGACACCACAAACGCCGACTAACAACTGCAAAGGTGCTCAACGGCGGAAAAGAAAGAAGGCACGAAAAATTATCTGCGCATGCCCGGCGAACCTATCAATCCGGCACGCGTGGGGATAACTGTTCATGCAAAGATAACTGTTCATGCATTTGATTTCTTCCTTAGGCAATTTAATCGACGGTTGACTCACGCATGCACTGCCACTAATGTCGATATGCCATGCTTCAATAATTGTACGCATTTTTTCATGTATGTACCCGTTCAAAACAGCGCTCATAACATTCATCGAATTATGGCGTGCACTTACACTCTCGACAGTGTAAACATAGATTAGAAGGTGAGCCTCCGGTTACGATCTCTTACGTTACAATAATCTGGTCAACACCCGCGGCCCGCCTGTCCTACGTAGAAGCGGCCGCAGCAAAAAAAGGAACCTTATACACCACACCTGTACGGCAATGAGTGAATTTGTTGGTGTGTTTTACGAAACAGATGACAGTCCGCTTCTTGTCTAATACTCGCTGATTCTCTGCACAGCGGCACAAATTTTACCTAGCTTATTGGCAACCGGGAAAACAACATCAAAGCCGTATCTGCGTTCCTCTTTCTTTAGCCTGTGAGATACGCAATGAATGTAAGGAACATCCAGGACACGTTTTCTTTTCTTTTTTTTAATGCGAATGCATTTCTTAGACGGGCTATGTAAGGCATCCGGTGTTGTCCGCGCGCCGGCAGGTGTTATCTCTCCGCTCTCACTCCCTCTCTCATAGCGACAGCTGCGGGCGCGCGCGGTTATCCTCGCCCCTAGCAACCGGAGCATGTGGTGCGAGAGAGTGCAGGAGAGGGTAGGTGCAGTACTTCGCCACTCCTTCTCTCGCCGTTCGCTCTCTCTCCTCCCTGCGCCCCACTCTCCCGTCCGCTCGCCCCTCACTCTCGACCGTTCGCTGGCTGGGCGCCTCTCAAGAACATCCGGAAATGTGTGCTCGAGACGCCGCTGTGAAACGCCAACGGCGACCACAAGGCTGAGATTATGGCCGTCAGGTACAATGACAACACAAACAGGTGCTGATGAATGTGTAAATAAATGGTTACGGTACAAATCCTCGTCTCGTCGTTAATTTACGCCATTAAAATTACTAGGCTGTGTAATCTCGGCGCAAGAAATGCATTCGCATTTCCTCACGATTCCCTTCGGGGAGGTGGGGGCATTTTTTTTTCTATCGCTTTCTGCAACTATGCTCGGACTTAACAAAACGGACTTCTTTCAACATCCAGCGACAGTGGCCACTGCAACGGGAGGATAACCTACATCTAAAAGACGCGTAAGCTGTGCGTTAAAGCTGGAACTCATTTTGTGCTCACACGACTTGGTGAGGGAAGACGTAAGGCATGACATGGCTATACCGTTTTGAGCATCGAAGCATTTAAGGAAGCCGTAATTTGTGCGGCCTATCTTGTGTGCCTATCCTGTGTGCCAGGCGTGTGCCGCAGAAATTGGGTAAATCCCACTACTCACCACTGGTCTACTAAGAAGGAAGAAGGCAACAGTTAGCCGAGCACTAGAGAACTGAAAAGGCTACGGCGGCTGCGAGAAGACCCCAGAGCGATGGAAAGCCTACGCCAACAACAACCTGTCTGTAGATCTATGAGAGGCGCTCACGGTTGGTTTCAGCGCGAGTTTCAGTCTCTGCAGTTTGGGCATCCGTGTCGTGTCCGTGACTGTTAATACTTCTTGTTATATGACATGATTACATTTTTGCTTTGAGTAAGAAGATAATTATGAAGTCCGCATTGACCATGAAAGTCCGCATTCCCATTTGTTCATTCGGCACCTTTCACATTGAAGTTCCCCATTTCCGTTAATGGGGAACTTGAAAAATTATTTCTTGCCTTAAAACAAAAATGTACTGATACAACTTGCTATATATAAACTTTGTATTTGATTTCTATAGAGTTATCAAGCTGATTTTTAACTGGTGCACCATGTCATGTAAATGGCGGCTCAATCTGGCCTAAAAACTGAAGCTTTTCTGAAATTTGAGATTTTTTCCGTATGGATTTACAAGCTTCAGTGGTCTAAACATGTCTTTAACGCGTAGTATGCCTTCCGTAGAAAAGTTTTGATTACTCAGATATTCCTACATTCTCAATATAGAAAAGTAAAAATGCATAAACATTTGGGCTAACTTTCTAGAGCATATTTGCCTGAAAAAGTGCAGCAATATCATTTAGCTTCAAACACCTTACAGAAGGGTCTTTGCTTATATGCAAACCAGATTTGGTATTGAAATAAGAAACGATTCTTTCAGAATAAATTTTCTCACAAAAATCACTCAGACGATATTTTGCGAGATTCGGAAGGCTCCCGAAATATTTACCTATTCACTGTTTTCAATGCAATGAATGAGCAAGGTTTTTTTTCGAATACATGTGAGATCGTTGTCAAAATGACTGCGACATTTGGCGGAGAATGACCCTGCTCCGAGTGCATATACGCACTTAGTTGCTCCCTGCATTATCAGGCGCTAATAGTGTTTTCCGATTTCGCCCATGCTTTGTTTCTTGGACAGCAATGATCGACAATAAGGGGCCCCTAAGATTTGCTCGAGAGATTTGGATGTTACGAAACAAAATAAGGAGGCCGTAAGAAATTACGTAAAAAGGACGCCAAAATTACTATATTTCAATAAAGATTACACTACACAATAAAGATTAATAGCTACTGATATCACTGGTCTATATATCTTTAGCCTTCGTATAAACTCTGGCCTGTTTAGCATAACTTTTAGGTCTTGTAACAATTAGGTAAATCTCACGCTTTTCATAAACCTACGGCCTAGCTTATTGGCAAGCAATAACTTTTTTTTCCACACTAATTGAGTCACCCGTTTCGAATGAAGAACCATTCCTCCAGCAGAGCGGGTCTGTTTACACTTTCAGGAACATTGGCTACTTGCCCTTTATTTTTCGGCCGCGCCCTAGCTAGCTAACTTATCGACATGCAAAGACTTCCAATAAAACGCTCTAACAGCTTTACAAACCGAAAGATAAATCTGCAAGCGTCAAGATATATTTCTTATTCTCCCAGCCGGACGACGCCGGGGAGCTACGCACCGTGATTCCGTGCTACCATTGGGATTACGACACCCAAGACGTCAGCGACAGCATCGTGAGCCGGTGGGACCTCGTCTGCAACAAACGCTGGCTCTACAAGTTCACCACGGTTGCCAACATGTTGGGAGCCACATTGCTCGTGCCGGCCGCCGGGTTCGTGTCCGACAGGATCGGGCGCCAGCTGGCCATCATGGGCAGCGTGCTTTGCCTCCTGGCCAGCAGCGTGGCCTGCAGCGTTGCGCAGACGTTCCTCATGTTCCTGGTGACCCGGTTCTTTGTCTCCGCGGCCAGCTGCTCGGTTCAGGTGCTCATGTTCATTCTCATCTACGAGGTGACTGGCAACCAGAACCGGGCAACGTACGGCGTCCTGGACACAGCACTAGGCACGACGCTGGTGCCGCCGGCTTTGCACGTGCTGTCCTATTCAGGAGCCCCACTGGGTCATGGCCCACTTGGTACTGCTGCTGCCCACGTTCATGCTCGTTTTCTGGTGCTTCCTTCTCGACGAGTCCCCCACCTGGCTTCTCTCCACGGGAAGTCCACGTGCCGCGGAGGCAGCCGCCGTGGCAGCAGCGACTAGCAACGGCGTGAGTGCGCACAAGACGCGGGACGCCTTCCGGGCGCTCGTCGCTCACATGCAGAAGCGCGACGCCGGCAGCCAATACGCCATGACCGTCGGCGGCAGCGACACGTTCATGCATGAAGCGCTCTTCCGCTGGGGCGTCATGTCTGTCCTGCTGTCCTGGTTAGCGTAAACCTCGCCTACTACGGTCTCGTCCTTCAGAACACCGATACCGGGCACATATGGCGCACAATCCACATGGTCGTCCAGGCGTTGCTCTACGCGAGCGTCTGTTGGTATATCAGCGACCACGGACAGCGCGAGACGCTCTCGATACTGCTCGCCTTTCTGTGCGCCTCCGCCATCGTTCACGCCGCCGCGTCCGCGACGATGGCGGCTCCGGTTTCCTCCGCGGTCGCTCTCGTCGTCGAGAGCCTGGCGTCTGCAGCGCTAAGCGTCAACTACGGCTACACTGCGGAGGTCTTCCCCACGACCGTACGGAGCATAGGCCTCACGATCTCCTACGCGTTCGGTCGCATGGGAGTCATCACGGCTTCCGTGATTGTGGTGCTCTGGGGTGGTCCCAACGAAGCCGACGTGCCTCTCGGTGTGGTCGTGGCCGCCTTGGCTTTGTTGAGCGCCGTTTCCATCCAGTGGCTGCCCGAGATCATTGCCAGGAAAACGGAGAAGTCTGGCTGTGGCAGTGAGAAAGAACGGAAGGAAGCGATCCTGGCGTCGCTGTCATCCGCCGTCAAGCCGGCCAAGCACCCGATTAACACCCGTCGAAGGTCATCAGGATCGGTCACCTTGTCACTGTCCAAGACCCGCACGACGGCTACCCGTCCGACTAACTGCCTGTAGCTATACTGACCAAGGCGCCGGCTTGTTATATCAAGCGAACATATTTTTTCTTCTGTATTTTTTTTATTTTTATAGCGCATACAGTTAATAACAGATTATTCCTATTGCTTCGTAAATTTATTACGCCTGCCTTTCGCTAAGTTTTATCTGTGCTAGGCATTGACAGTTTTGTAATATTCGCGATTGTTGTTTATGAAATGTTTCTTTTTTGTGTGTGTGCTTGGAAACCTCCCGACAAGCAATCGCCTTGGCAGCATGCAAATCAATATCAGGACGCGCACTTCAGCATGTACATATATTATATATATATATATATATATATATATATATATATATATATAATAATTGTCATGTGCGCATGTTGGTGCATATTGGAATTCCTCGACTTTCAGGCCCTTTCTTTGGAAGCACGGCACACAAGGATGCATATAGCACGGCAGCTGCCTGAAAACCATTGATTTGTATTAAAGGAACTGCCGCGTCTAATGTAACAGGTGCTCAATAAATCTTCTTCAGAAAATACTGGACTCGCGTGGTGTAATCATTAAAGAAATTAGGCTAATTCCTTTATTTACAATAAGCGCATCCCTATCAGCCCCTTAAACTTAATTGCCAACTTGTAAGGTAAGGTCGCATTGCAGAACAAAGGAGGTCCTCCCGTCACGTCGCGTATACCTGTTCTGTTGGGGCAATCGATTATCCTCTGGGGTCCGAAGATCATTATTATCGGGAAAAAAACCCCGCCGATTCTGTAAGCACGCTCCGGAGTTAACGACTCGAGCAAGTACTTCTATACTCTATTTGATGGCTTTGAGCCAAGGGTTACGAGGTGGATCGACGTGTTTTTGTAAGTAGTAGCTGCGTGCATATTGTGGGCTTACCAGGCACGTCGACAACACTTGTGTTTAAAAGGTAACTTATGGCGCGACGTATTGTCAGCCCCCACGTTAGACATACGTCAGTGTTATAGAAACTAAGTGCGCTTTATGGAGCAATCATGTGAATGTCACACGTAACTTTCGTTAATGTATTCCTCCGGGCTCGAGCAATGCTTCAATATAGCTTGCTGGGTCATAGTAGTACAAATGTAATGTATAGACTGCTATAAACGCGGAGTCAACACTGGAACCACAGACGTTCATCTATTATGACGACTGTATCGTAGGAGTACACATGTAGTGTTTGTTGCTTTCTTGTAAAATAAGATAGCCAGCACCACCACCACAACTGACGTTGCACCAACACTACGCCTGCATAGGCTCTTTTTTCTAAACCAGTTTATAGACCTGGCGTGGTCCTGTGGTAGAATACCTGATTGCCACGCACAATGCTTGGGTTCGATTCCTGCTGGTATCGTAAGTTTTCTTCCCATTCATCAGGGCAACGCTGCCGACGTCGGTTTTTCTTAATGCTGTCGCATTTAAATTACCAATGTCCGTTCCCGCCGTTCCTGGGTAGATATAAACTATCAATCACCTGTCGTGCATACCCGTACACCGCGGCCCGTGGTAAACCGGTATGTTCCAAAGGAGCCTGGAGGAAAGGGTTTGATGACATTCGTGACAGAACTTTAACGTTATTCATGTCATGACCCGACAGTCATATTCGTCAAATCCTCTTACCCTCCCATGGCAGTTTTGGTCTACACCAAGTTAAGGAGGCGATCATGAGAGCAGCCAGACGTAGGCGGCTAGATAGATAGATAGATAGATAGATAGATAGATAGATAGATAGATAGATAGATAGATAGATAGATAGATAGATAGATAGATAGATAGATAGATAGATAGATAGATAGATAGCAACGCTCAAAGTGCAAGAAGTTCGCTAAGAAATGCTTTGCATTTAAAAACTACGATGTGAATGTTATGTAGTGCGAAGAATGTCATTAGTACATGTAATTGCGTCGGAGAAGCGTAGAACCAAACCAAGCGTCAAAACACGCGAATTGTGCTACAAGTGGTTGGTTTAAAGGCCCGCGTATTGCAAGGCGCACAGGCATGATCATTTATCATCAACAGCACCATCAGCATCGTGTGCAGCTGCACAGGTGCACGCTGTTGTCTTACGGATGCATAGTAGGTACCTCACAAACTCGCAAAGGGAACAATTATGTTGTCTTCGCAACTGTACTTTCAGTAGGCATTCTAGGATAGTTTCAAATGGTCAATTTGCAGTCGCACAGACGTTCCTTCCCTTGCGGCACGGTTTAGGTGGTCCGCCGCGGTGGAGCAGTGGTTATGGTGCCCGGCTGCTGACCCGAAGGTTGCGGGTTTAATCCCGGCCACGGCGGTCGCATTTCGATCGAGGCCACATGCAAAGACCCGTGTACTGTGCGATGTCAGTACACGTTAAAGAACACCCAGATGGTTGAAATTTCCGGAGCCCTCCGCGTCTCTCATAATCATATTGTGGTTTCGCGATGTAAAACCCCAGATATTATTACGGTTCGGGTGTCCACCCAGAAGCGAAGCTAGGCTAGTGATTGAGAAGGCTACGCAGACAGGGTCCGATTACGCTATCGCCTTCTACTCTTGAAGGTGAAGCTCAAGCGTCCTCCAAGTTCTTTTTTTTTGTGCAATTTGAAACTGATTGCATAAACACGGTTGTAAGGATACTGCCTGGCTGTTCTGTTTATTCTGTTGTCCGCTTCGTTCCTCCCTTCTCTGTACCATGGCGATGGCTTCGAATTCGTGGCGACCAGGTGATCGCCCAATGATTCCGCAATAAAAACATCTGGTTTTGGGTTCAGTGCATCATACTTTCTGAAAATGTAGCCTCGTGCAACCAGTGGAGTACTGCGTTCATCTTCTTTGCATCGTGTAGCGGAATGCCGAGACGTTGGACGGCGCACGTCTGGAAGGAGAATTATACAAGCAGTTATCAGAAACACGGCAAGCACAAAGCAAGCAAGGTGCGCGCTGGAGTCTACCATCGCTAGCTTTCCTGCTGAGCTGGTTGTGCGCATTATCTGGTCCGAGGAGAAAACATCGAGCTGACGCTGGCTGCCTTACATTTCACCGGGCGCTGGCTGATGCCAAATATCGTCCGCTACTCTCATAATCGCATATCGCTACAGAGGCGATCATGTCAGCAGAGCCTTGGAATCGGGGCATTGTCCTGCCGGACAAACTCCGTTTTCCACACCCCCGCTCCTTATACCCTGCGGGCGACTTGAGCAGGAGCATGTCCGGTTTCTGTACATAACGTTTTCTACTACTACTACTACTACTACTACTAGTACTACTACTGCTACTACTACTACTACTACTACTACTACTACTACTACTATTACTACTACTACTACTACTACTACTACTACTACTACTACTACTACTGCTACTACTACTACCACTACCACTACTATTTCTACTAGTACTCATATTGTGCATCACCGGTTTGTGACACCTGCCACGCGTCTGGCGGCGCTCATCACGTCAGTGTTTCGAAACTCCTATATTAGATGCCAGGTCGCTATTCCTTCTTCCCGGAAAAAAACTGTCTTTGATGCTTCGTCAGGCAAACTTTTCGAACGTGTGTATGTAGTCAAAACCGGCGATGATTTTTGCATGACGTTCCAGCTGGTGGCAGAACCAGCCAGTCGCTCTAAAGAGAGCGCCTCTTCTTAATTCGTGCACACCGCTCGGCCCTTTATCTTTGGCACCTCAGGCACTTGAACTAAGAGCATATGTGCACGCCGGGTTGACATCTTCTATACTGCACACTTCCTTAGTGTGCCCATCTCACCCACATGCCAACCAGACCTGCTCTTATGCGTTAGACACCCCCATTACATCCGTACTAGCCGAGTTAGTTGCCCTCTGCGATGGTCTTGCCGTACTTCAACCGCTCGTCGAGATGCAACACCCATCAAGTGTGATCCTTTACACGGACTCGACGCAAGCGGGGCGCGCACTCCGTCGCGTAGACCTTTCTGCACGTGTAGCAGTGCAATTTCATCCTTGTGCTGCAGCTTATCCACGCTCTGTTCGAGTATGTTGGATTCGCCGGTCTAGCGTTCTGGCTCATGCCGCGGCAGATGCCGCATGCCATCCTGTAACCATCATGTACCCCTTACCTCTGCTCCGGCTGCCACCTTCTGACACTGTGGACATTCACAAAGAAAATCTTCGGCGCACCACGCGAGCTCTCATACCTCCGCGTGGTCATGACCACGCGTGGTCATGACCTCCCGAGTGGACTTACTCGTCAAGAGGAGGTATCGCTCCGAAGAGTTCGCGTGAGTGCGGCTGTGACACCTTCAATCCGCGCTAAGTGGGGCTACACCGACACAACTTCAAGCTGCCCATTTTGTCCTGCGCTGGTGCGGGACGCAGACCTGAACCACCTCTTATGGACATGCCCTGGGCTACAAGCGGCTCGTCGACGCCACCTGCGGCGTGCAGGACTTCAGCACACCAGGCCACCGGACTTGCAGCGATGGATATACGGTCCGAACCATAGGTCCCTCCTGGACTTCATGGAGGAAACACAGCTGCACCATTTTGTGTAATGTATATTGATGCCGCAGGGCAAACTAACGCGAATAAAAAAAATTCGCGCTTCGTTTCTGTGGGAAGGAATTGACGTTTAATCTAAGAGTTGGTCACATAAGATCGTTTATCTTGAGAAACTAAAGATAATACCGGCGCGCGGAGGCCGCAGGTAGCACCTAATAATATAGGAAAGCGGTTCAGGTTCATATGGGCACACCAAGAGATGATGCAGATACCAGAGCGAGAACTATTCCGGATTCTATAAGTCTCTGTCTCCGTTGCGCCCTTGGTGCGCTAGGGGCGCCACCATGGTGTATTTAATAATAATACATTCTTTGCTTTGCACTAGAGGCTTCATTTCCGCGTGGCGTGAAAGAAGGCAGAGGCCCGGTGGTCACAATTTAGGCCATGCGAATAACCGCTCTTGGACAGAACACCATTCCGGCATTCTAAAAAAAAGTCCGATGACTCTTTTTTTGCGAGTCCTGGCTTGCAACGTATAAGGCTATCTTTAAATAGGCATGCGAACTCTTTTTGAAGAACATTGTACTCACGTCGGAGAGATCGTGGGACCCAAAAGAGAGTGAACGCGGATCTTTAAAGGACCAGTAAACAGCCCCGCGGTCCAAAATGTGTGATGAAGCGACAACTGCGCATTTGTATGATATGAAATTGCTGTCGAAAGAATTTTGCGAATAAGTGCCGAAATAAGGAATTTACAGAGTGTAAAACAACCTGCTTCGGTTGGTTTCGGTTTTCTCTCGACCTTTCCACCCGTTTCGGCAGCCAAGAGGGGTAGGCGTAGCCCGCTGTCGTGCCTACGCCCACTTCGGCAACGTAACACGACATCAGCGAATACGTCATCGGCACGCAGCCAACGACCGAGCAATGCTTCCTCCACGTGTCGCTCGTGGCAGAGCGACGCTAGGGTCCTCCTAGCGGCGTGGTGAAGAAGCGCGGTAAGTGCGCGGCCAAAACCGCATCACCGCAAGGCCAAGGCGCGGTTTCGTAGTGCAGAGAACCAATCGACGAAGTCGGTGCAACGTAATGTTGCCTATGGGCAAGATTACGTCACTTCGCGTACGAGGAGGATTGGACAGGCGCTGGAGAGGGAAGCGGGAGTTGTTTTTGGGTCGAAGCACCTTAGGGTCTAGGCTTGTCCGTTGTGTGGTGTCCGTGCTCACAGCACAGCACCGTGTAAAATCCCCTAAAAAAGGTTTAACAATTGACTAATATCAATCATAATTGTGACAGAACAATATAAATCGCGTAGAAGCACAAACCCTTTGTACCAGTCGGTGACTTCAACAAAGGCAATATGGACCTTAGGACCCAGCTTTGTCGTTGACGCTCACTGTCCGCTTTCATGGTGGTTAGAAAACCGTTGCTCTTGTCGAAACATATGTGTGTATGTGAATAAAAAATGGTTTACAATAGACGAACAACAATTACAGTTGTGACAAAGCAATATAAAACACGTACAAGCACAAACCCTTTATACTAGTCGGCGACATCAACGTACACATTATGGACCTTAGGACCGAGCTTTGTCGTCGACTCCTTTGTCACTTTGTGTCAGTCAATTTATATTATATGGGGCAACACTCGGGTAACATTGTGAGAAAAAAAAAAGGTTGAACAGTACGCTAATATCAATCATAATTGTGACAGAGTAATATAAAACTCCTACAAGCACAAACGCTTTATACTAGTCGGTGACTACAACGTAGACATTATGGACCTTAGGACCTAGCTTCGCCCACTCGTCATCACTCTCTTCGTGGAGCCATTCCATATTTTTTTTCTAAATAGAGCGTCTGCGCGGCGCGCAGCGCTGTAATATTCAAAAAATGTTATCGTCGCGGCCGTCTTCACGAATTGGTGAGCTTGTTTGGGGGATGTAAAAAAACGGTCGGAGCCTGTTTACTGGCCCTGTAAAGAGAGAGTCACATACCTGGCATCTAAGGACTCACTGAAAAGAGTAACATGTACTTTTTTATGGTGGAGAGCTCAAGCGCAACGCTAAGCATTCTTGCTACTTGTCTGCATTTCGTTCTCAGGGCGAAAGTCTCCCTATTTCGTCTAACGTATTAGTTATTACGCTTGGCAATGCCTCGATTTATGCTGAGCTCTTTGTCCCAAGAAGCTATCAGCTCTGTATGGTGGAATCGGCTTCCTCGTGGAATGTCCAAACCGCAGTTGAGGTCGACAGTGGCGCTTATATCACTCGTACCCATGCGAAATTCTGTTTACGTCGGTCACCTGTAACGTTGCTCAGTATTTTCTCGCCACAATGACAACAATGAAGTCGTTTTGCCAAGAATCCACCTCACCACATTAACTTAGACTTTTTGAATAATAAATAGCTAAGAGTATGTCGACTGTATATATGAAACAGATTTCTAACTTGGTCATTATATCAATTCATCAAAATTTCAGTGTTCTGAGAGTTAAGTATGTAGCTTACAATTTCGTAAATCAGCAATTATGTCAACACGTTTGAAGCACGAAGATACAATTTCCTCGCCTCTGCCTATTCTCTGCCAAAGCCAGCGTTGCCAGCGCGTGTTAGAAGCTTGGAATTTGAGATCTGCACATGTTTGCAAGCGCGAGAGCACCTTTATGTTTTTCAACATTCACCCACGGTTACGATACTCGCTTATGCGTAATTTGAGCGCAGCTGCATACGCCTTTTGTTTCGCGACATATTGGCTGGCGTGGACGATCTGTCTCGTGTGGGCCGGTGCAAGTGGACCGATGAAATGCGGTGAGTGTGCCTCGCTAACCTAGATATCGCGAGAGCCAGGGCGTGGGCTCCATTCACAGCAGCCGCAGCCGACAGAGCTCCCAGACGAGGCGAGCTGCACTCACAGACACTGAAAGAAGGGGTTTATCGAAGAGCGAAGGAGATAGGCATGCGCAGGGTTCCCTATTACGGGGTGTCAAATCTCACCGCAGCGCCCCCCCTCCCCCGCCCCCTGTTTGTCGAGTCCGAAAAAAAATGCAGTGGCTTAGCTCGGCTATGCCAGGATATACGTAGCGTTAGCAAAGGTTCAGCTGATTATTTTGAGCTTCCCAGATCGTCTAGGATTATTAGCCTTATTCTGTTCATTCTTCGTATTGCCAGGCAACTACTTCGGGATCCAATGAGATAATCTTCTCGGCTCTTCTGCGCTGTCGAGCAGCATTTCCTTCTCCATGGCGTTATCGACCTGCAAACGCCAGTCAGAGGCGCTATCAAGCGTCTCCAGCGCAGTGTCAGACGGCGACTGCACAGCGAAGGCGAATAGCTGCGCGCGCGCTGGCACCAGTGTGTCTGCCGCGGCTACGACGCCCATCCTGCCGAACGCGCAGACCAGCAGCGGCGAGCCGCGCGCGGCGGTGGCGGAGAGCGCGTGAGATGCCGGCTCCGGTGAGCCAGCTGTGTGACATCACTGATCCTCGCGCATTCGCAGCACGGCTCATGAGGATCCACATGAAATCGGCTCGGGCTAGGCAAGTGTAGCTAACGCTACAAAAACAAAGCAAGCGCCATCATGGATGCAGAAATCAAAAAGAAGTTATGGCGTATTCCGCACAACAGCCTGCCATATGACCCGCCATTCTGGCGGTAAAGGTAGAAACTATTCTTTGAATTGATCACGAAGTGTTCTCGGTACTCATTATTGTCAAAAAGCATGCGCAGCTCTGACCCTGAGCATCAAAAAATGGCATGAAAGGTCCGACTGAGCAAAGATATGGGACAGAATTTGCGCCCTTCTTCAGATGATTGGGGGCATAGGTATGAATCCATACATGGAAAGACGTGGAGGCAGCAGGTGCAATTGATGGTGTTTAGAACAAATTGTTAAGGATTTATGGTACTATTTGCAATGCCCACGAACTGAAGGTGGCGCGCCGTGCTTTTCAAGATGGCGCCAGGAGGAGGGTCAACCCGTTTGTTAGCATAGGAACAGATAGGACGTGCGGACGTACGGCCCGTGCCACTTTCACCGGGAGAAGTAATGAGCTGCGCTGAAATGGATATGAGACCAAAATACTTTCCCAAACCATGGAAAGTGCTAAGTACTCGCCACCTAATTATTTGCTGCGGTGTGAAAGGTTATATTTCAGCTCCGTTACCGTGCATAACGATGCTTCGCGAAGTCCGCGAACTGCATGAACTAGAATTGACGTATGCGCTGAACGGCACTCCGAGGTAGTACGTACCGAGCCTGCCTGACGGATTTGCGGCAGTAGTAGGCTGCCGGCCAGTAGTGCCATCGCTGCTGCACGGGAACACACGTTTAACGTGGTGATGGATTGCAAACATAATACGCCGTCCTCATTACTCGCGCAGTGGGGAACGCGGAGGACGTCTTCAACGGAACACAAGCATTTAACATTCCATTCACTAGCGCTTGTGTCACAGCCATGCTGAGACTCTAGCCGTGTGCAATTAACTTCACTCGCATGTTGCAGGTTCGATCAGCACGATCGAAACATGAATATCGAAAAGAATGCACACGTATGCTTTTCGCAACGTCGAAGAAGTTAGCCGAGAGGCGTGGATTGTGGCTGTGACTGCACGTTCCATCGCTCCAACCATTTCGCTTCGCTGGTAGAGCTCGAGCGTGTTGGCGGCATGCGGCGCTCCATAATATCCACAATAATTGTGATACATGCAATGCACAAGAGGAACTATGCTTTTATTTCGATCTCGCTCAAGGATATTATACATTAAATACAATGAAAGTGACTTACGAGCGTGAAAGAACATTAACGCACGAGGGGACGTTAAGTGCAACTCGCTCCTCGTGAGTTAGCAGCGGGTGGTTCATCGTCGCTGTCACTCTCGGTGCTTTCACAGTCTTCTACGTCCAGTGAAAAATCGTCGTCGTCAAGATAGTTTCTTTCAACATCACTGCTGAAAGCAATCTCAAGAATTTCCTCCGTCGAACGACTTCGACCACTCCGCGTGCCCAGAGACGTCTGGGCGCGGAGAACGTTTTGCTGGTTTTGCTCTCAGACCGGTCAACAAGCAAATCGCTTGCAGTGTGCTGCCACCTATCAACAAACGTACAATAACAAGCAGCGCAGCGGTGGCTATGAAACCCAACACACTGGCGAAGGACGGCGTGGATGGAAAGCGTTCGCTCCACGAAAGGCGTCGAGCAGACGCGTCCTCGAATGATTGAAACGTCGCTCGCACGATTCGTAACAGCGCTTTGCTGACAAAGGATAGAGGCCCTATTTTAATGTATCGCCAACTTGAGATCGCTCAGTTATACAAGAGCACATCGCGAGCCCGCGCGACCTCCTGCGTACAGTGTTATGGGACTCATGCACTACAAGAAACACTGACCAATGCTCTATGCAAGTAAAACAGGGTGAGCTTCAACTGAATATGTCAGACGATAACATTTAACTAACCTCCGTGGCTACAGAAAGCCTCGCGAAGCTGATAGTATGTGTACGCTCTGGGCTAGCATTGAAATCGCGTCTCGCAAGAACGAATCAGATTTCTCGTGTCATGAAGGGCCCAGTTTGTTCACTGATGCAAGGAACATGCAAAGTCGTAGTGTTTCTGTCTTGCCAACGCGTTAACACTGAGGCTAGCACAGCCGAACAAGGGAGCGATTACGTAGTGCAACCATTTTGTCGTCTACTAACCCTCCTCGAGAGGACGCTCCCGAATTCCGCTTGGCGGTGCGACAGTCTATGGGCCTTGCGAATAGGCACCCTACTATGGGACAGCAGTAAGCTGTCCAGCATGTACCCACAGCCTTCACTCACAAACGTTTCTTTCTTAGAGACCAATTCTAACGCATATCTTCCACATATGCCACTCCACGCGTGCTTCAGAAATGCAATAGCCCCATTCGTTGATATTATTTACATATTTTGCTTCATCATTCTCCGTTTTATTTCTGTCTAAGTAATATAGGGGTGTTTACACCCGCTACATATCACCTCTATCTCATACTTCGTAATTTTTCACGTAGATAGGGAACAAATACGAGATGTACTTAAAACTTTCGGCAGCATACGTGCTGAGAATACTTCAAGATGCGAAGGACGCGATCTAGACATTGCAGATGCGTATTCACCCAATGCCACCTCTTGAAACTTCGAAGTTTCTTTAGGTGGCGTTGATTTAGCGCAAGGAAATCTTTCTCTCTCTCTCTCTCTCCTCTAGCGAATCGGTGGTGCTTTACGAAATAATTAATGCAAATTATAGACAACTTAGTTATTTCAAATTGTGCAAATTATGCACATATATTTCTTAACGTCGAAAAACTTCGGCAGGTCCCACGCGTTGTGGGAATCAGTTTCATGCGAAGCAGTCAGCGAGTACTTCTATGCTGTATTTTTTGGCTGTGAACCAAGCGTTACGAGGTGGATCGACGTGTTTTTGTAAGTGTAGTAGCTGTGTGCACATCCTGGGCTCACCAGGCACGTCGACAACATTGGCGTTTAAAAGGGAACTTATGGTGCGACGTACGTCAGCCCTCACGTTAGAGTACAAACGTCGGTATTATCGAAATTAAGTGCACTTCGTGGTACAATCATGTGAATATCATACGTAAATTTCGTCACTGTATTCCTTCCTCCTGGGTCGAGCAATGCTTCAATATAGCTTGCTGAATCATAAGAACACGAACGTAATGTTTATTAGACTGCTATAAAAGCGGAGCCAACACTGGAACCAGAGACGCCAATCTGATATAACGCCTGTATCGTAGGAGTATATATGTAGTGTTTATTGCTTTCTTGTACAATTAGATAGCCGTCACCACAACCACAATTGACGTTGCACCGCCATTACGCCTGCATAGGCTGTTTTTTCAAACCAGTTTATAGACCTGGCGTAGCTCTGTGGTACAATACCTGCTTAAAATGTACTTGTGGGCTAGTTGGTTGTTCATATTCACGATAAACGGCAGCGCACACCGGGTTAAGACAGATACACAAAACACGAAAAAAAGGACGACACAAGCGCAGATCGACACAATACCTGGTTGCCACGCAGAATGCTGGGGTCGATTCCTGCTAGGATCCTAATTTTTATTCTTTCGATTCGTCGGATCGCCGCTGCCAATGTCGGTTTTTCATAACGCTCTCGCATTTAAATTACCAATGTCTGTTCTCGCCGTTCCTGGGTAGATATAAACTGTCAATCACCTGTGGCGCATACTCGTGCACCGGGGCCCATGGTAAACAGGTATGTGCCACACGTGACTATCAACATTGGCATACATGGCGTAGTAGAGCAAAAGCTCTATCACGCCATGTCTTGCAATGTCATTCATAGCGTCGCGATGACCTCTAGCAACGTCAGATTGCAAATGTGGAAGGCGTGACGTCATGCCAGGTTATCCGCTGCGGAAAGGCGTGGGCAGCTGTGCTGGCTCGGGCTCTCACCGCTGCGGTACTACGTGACCAGACGAAGGTTTAAAGGGTCCTTAAACCACAAAGAGGTTGAAATTTAGTCGTGGCTTTGTACTTGTGCACAAGCCTATAGCGAACGCTATCCGAGTTGCACGTCTCATATAATCGAAACATGGCCCTTGCTCGTTTCGCTCTTTCCTTCGCTACGCTGCGTTCTTCGGCTCATCTCTGCACATCTCCGAATGCTCCTCCTCATCACCGTGCGAGGAGAAAGAGAAGAGAGCGCTCACGCGTGCTAGCAGGTAAACAGGTTCTTGCTCGAACACTCGACAACGCTCGTCACATCACCTAATCGGACAGGTTGCGTGACGACGGCCGCTGAGGATAGCGGAAAGGCACGAAGAGGATTACGCGAGCGTCTCTAGGTGGTTTAGGGGCCCTTCAACGGCCGCTTCGCCGGCGATCGGTCCCTCAGTCTCGCATTGGATGGCGCTCCGGCTGAGCCGTTTGTGCGTGCGCTTCAGCGCAACCGACAAGCTGGATCAAATCATCCAGTAGATATTCGCGGCGAGATCGACCTATAGGTGGCAGCACCGTCACCCCGCTAGTGCAGATACTGGTTTCGTGTTGTGTGTGTAGAAGTGCACGCGGCTTCTGTTTTCACATCGTGATTTTGTGTTCCGTACCCGCAGAAAACTCTTCGTTATCGATGGTGAGGTTTTGTTCGGTGCCACAATGCCGCACATACTGCACAGAGCCAGGGATACGCTTCCATTTTTATCCCACCGACGCGGAACGTCGCCGACTGTGGCTCGTTAGGCTTCGTAACGGCAAGACGCCTTCCAAGTACGCGATAGTGTGCAGAAAGCACTTCGACGACGGTGCATTCGCATTCGCAGACGAGAAAGGATGGTGAGTAGTCAGCAATAACTTCGCTAATGTGTGTATTTATATGCTTGTTGCTGCTGTGCACTACGAGCGGGAAGACGGTCGCAGTAAGCGAACGCTCGGGGAAGCTTCCCTGTGCTTTGATTTTCCTACACTTCCGCAGGAAAATTAAGCGAGAATCAATCGAGAAAGAAGAAAATTAATTCATGGAATTTATTCTTTGTCATTCATGTACCGTCTGCGCTGTGAATGCAAAGTTTGTTCGCGCTTGGCTATGAATCTGTTTAAACGAGAGTCCCCAAGCCCTTTTGTAGTTCGCGCATGTTGCACTGTGTTTACACGGCCGCGAGAACAGTTCTCAGTATTCCGCAGGGCAGTACGTGCACCGAAACGCGGCAAGTGTGTATTCATGATCAGGTGCATAGTAAAGGGTATCGTTTTATGAGCCCTCACTCGCCACGTAAGCGATGAAAATGCGTGAGCGAGTTTATCGTCACTGCTGATCTTGATGAATATATTTTTCTCGCTCGCTCTCTTTTTTTCTTAAGGGTTTTCGCGGAAGAGATTGAGGCCTCACGCACTTCCGACACTGAACTTGCCAAAGCGCAAATTTGACAGGCATAAGCTACCTCGCAAGTACACGGGTGTCTTTGTATACATTTCGCCATAAATTATAATTGCGCAAGGCAACTGAGTTTTGCGATTTCCGTGTCATTCCATTTTCTGTTCTGTTTAGGGGACAATTTAAGTACCGAAGTGTCACACGTGACTTCACAGAAATATTTCTCTGTGGTGGGACCAGGACCGTACACAACTAAAGCTCGTCGCGTAACCTATAAAGGACAGTCCCGAAGTTATACACCTAACCACAACGCGCAAGTGCATGACAGCCTTTTTTTTAACCACCGAGCCGCTAAAAGGCTACATTCACATGAGATTTATTAGGTCTCATCTTTAGGACAACGCTAAGTGCACTTTGCAATGCGCTTGAACCACAGAGCGGCACCTGCACTGATATGACTCTCGTGAACGGACGGTATACGACTACCACACAGGAGCACTCTCGACAAGTGCACTTACTGATCTTATTACAGTACATATACAGCCGATCAAGGCCAAATGCTTCTTTACATCGTGTTAGGCATACGTACGAGCGGTTAAAGTTGCACCAACGCAACGGAACAAACCGCCTTTTGAGGCCCTGCATGACGTACGCGCACATGCAAACACATCGCGGCTAGCAGACGACGCATGGAGCAATCCACACTAGGCGCGCTTCAGCCAGTAGGCGCCAGGCGGGGACTCCACTCGATCTCGCGGCCAATAGCAAGACGGCAGGCTGCGAAATCTCCAGCAAAGGCAAGATTTCCTGCTGAAATACCGGAGCAAAGGGAGAACAGATCAGCACGTTATACAGAAGCTTACCAAGCGCGGAAGCGTGCCGGAAGTGTGCCAAGAGGCTACTGACACTGCCGCCGTCGTTAAGCCACAGGAACAACAAGGAGAAGAAGAAGCCTAACTTTGATGAAACACTGTGTGCATAGGCTCCGCAAAACTAAGCCAAACAGATATTTCGCTCGTGATGTCTACACTCTAAAAAAAAAGGGAGCGAGAATGGAGCAACGGGCTCCGTTCCTCCTTCGGAGCCGCGACTTTCTCCTTTGCGGACGATTTACTCGTCGCGCCCTCTTGCGGCAAGCGCCAAGGGAGAAACGTTTCTCCTCAACCACGTGACTTGCGCGCGCGCGCATGCGCACGCCGAGTTACATCGTGATTCCGTGCTGCGGAGAGCGGACGCTTTTTCGCGCTCGCTCGGCAGTCTCAGACCAGATTATCCAGTGCTACCGATCTCGGCCAGTCGCGTGCAATTGCTTGTACCTAGGATTGATGCGAGCAACACACGAGTGACATTCATTGTTTTTGTTCTATGTGTTGAGTAACGTGTGTGGCGTTTTTTTTTTCCTTTTTTTATAGGCTCGGCGTGTGCGCGACGCGCCGCATACTTTCGTGTGTCTCGTGTTGTTTGTATACGTTTGCGCACGATCTGCTTGTCATAAATAGAGTAAGTCCCGCTTCGCAAAACAGTCTTGTTTTAATGAACACCTTAGACCGTACACCAATAATTCAATTTTTTTCGGCGTTAACATGCTTGGCAACAGCACGCGTTTTACACAGCACTTATCAATACAACAAGCAATATAAAGAAGCATGAAAGTTAATTTTTACGACATTTTAGCAAACGTGATACCACTGGACAGCGCATGCGTGAAAGTACGATAACGTATAATTGCTGGAGTTTGACGTGTCGAAACCACCGTATGATTATGAGGCACGCCGTAGTGTGGGACTACGGATTAATTTCAGTCAACTGGGGTTCTTTAACGTGCACCCGAACATAAGCACATGGGTGTTCCTTGCCTTTCGCCCCCATTGAAATGTGGCCGCATTTTAACGTTAACCTGCATCATAATTGCACATATCTGAAAAATAAGTCAATGACTTCTGTCAATTAAGCCAAAATTCTCAATCACATGCGTTTTGGAATACGCATGCCATCACTGAGAATTAGGACGGACTTATGCACGCGTGCAGTATGTATCTCTCGTTCTCAGGATTTTGCTTTGGCGTGCGAAACTCAACACAAAATGCGCTTCTAATCTAATTTAATTCTAAATCTAATTCTAATGACAGCTGTGCACAGTAGGTAATCACTAACACTCTCACTCACCTTTGTGAAAAGAGTATTCCAAATCCAACGCAAGACTAACCACCGCCACAACGACAACTACACAGTTGTCGCACAATGACCGCAATTTCACACGCCAGGCGAATACCGTGACGTAACAGTAGCAGAGCAGCATGTAGGTACAGCGTACTGAAATATTACAGAACACGTAGTGTGGGTAGCGTTCTTTTCCATAATTCGCGCGGTGTAGCGCCAGTTTCTCTACTCAAGTAATCGAGCTGCCGCGGCGCCAAGAGCCACTGACATCGCTCTCGAAAGACCACCGTCCGGTGCGAGGCCATCTTGTCTTGTTTCTTCGCACGACCCGCGTTGTAATGTACATACGTATACACAAATGAGACGGCCGTACCGCATCAGAAGCATTGTCACTGAAGGGCTAGCAGTTGGACGAATCCATGGCCCATCGTCATACTTGTGGTCAACGCATAAATAGAATGTGAACCGATGTCAACGCCAAACCACTCAACGAAGTCGACGCGACAAAGGCAACGGAGTCTGAACGGCATCTTGCTGATCTTGCGCCCTCCCACAGTAACTATTGAAAATAAATAAATCAGAGAGTGAAATTTTATCTGTGGCCGCTGTCGGAAGATGGCGCTACTTCAAAATGTCATCGGAATGGTATGAACGGCTCTCAATGTGGTCGTTTTCGCACTAACTTATTCAACTCTGTAATTAAATCGTTCATTATTATGCGGCTTTAGATTAACTGGTGCGCTTGGCTAAGTCATAGCTACTATTTAATAATGTCGGCGTATATTGTGACGCAGCCATGGAATCGTAAATAGTTGAATAAAAATGACGCACCTTTGTGCCACCATGGTCCACTGTAATTCAGTGACTATATAAGGGCCAGCGCTTCATAGAGGTGTATGTGTAAGCGTCTGTAGTGAATGGTTTTATACATGCGAATGAACTGTGTATGTATTGAATTCATTGTGTGTACTATGTATCTGCCAAGTGAACGTGTGCGTATTAATAAAAGCTGTATCAACTTTCCGGTGTCCTTGAGTAATCCATGAATGGGCCTACCTTCCCGAAATGCAGTGTGCAGTATCAATGTGCGCCGCCTCTGACAGAAAGAACTTTTTTTTAGTATTGTTTAATCCCTCTAGATGGCGCCAGCTACCACCTACTTCACGGCCGCGGCGCTCTCACAGCTCCACCTACTTATATGAAGTTGAACATCTATCTATCAAAACTATGCTCTGCTGCGCCGGGATTGTTTTGATGCTACAGAATGTACATTTTGGAGGCACAAACGCGTGGATAACGTCGCTACACCGTGTGACGCTTCGACAAATAAAGACAGCAAGCCTAACGTACAGTCTCCGGGTGAGAACCCCTTTGCAGTATCCGTCTCTTTTAAAGTGAACGCCGTCTCGCTGGCCAAGCGAAACGTACGAGTTCCGTCGTTCCGTTTCGCGACGTTTTCATCACTACAGGTTTGTCTCCTTGATTTTATTGTCATATCGTTCGATATTAAGCTCAGCGGGACCGTTTTTTGTGATTGCCAGTGCCGCATACTCTTTATCAGTCGAGAATCGATGCACTCGCTAGGCCTAAATCTATTGCTCGCTTCGTTGGCTTGGCGTCAGCCATCTTGATTTTGACGGTTTCTCCATTGAAAAGGGAGGAACGGTTTCTCCATTTGAAGACGAACATTGGGGACATCGCCGTTTCTCCCTTAAAGGAGAGAGGGTCACTCCATTTTTTTTAAGAGTGTAGGTTTAAAAGAGTTAAACTTCCGCCAATTACTCTCGTATTTCGTCCTGGTGAGCGCGATGGAAGTTTGACAGGTAGATGACAAGGAGGAAAGAAGCCACGTCAGTCTGCGTCATGACTTTGAGTACTTTCTTTTTCTATGAGAGTCTCCACATACTTTCGGTATAGTGACGAGCGCACCGGCGGGACTGGGTGGCACCCCGTGTAGGTGTAACTATGCAGGACTTGAAGCGCTATTGTTGCGCGAATGTCTGGCTGACGCATCGGTAAGTGCTGTCGTTGTGGGTTGAGTACGAGACAAAGGACCAACGCAGGCAGTTATGGTGATTGAAAGAGCATGATTGTAGCACGCCGCGTGACGCCTCACACGAACGTAACCGAAAACGAAACAATAGGCAGTTTTAGAATAGCGTACGCAAAGCTTTGCGGTGGCCTTTCGCGCAACTGCGCATGCGTCGTACGCTAACCGCTTGCGGGCTGCCGTTAAGTGACGGAAATAGCGGGCCGCTAACGCTAACTTAGCGTACGCTACTCTAAAACTGCCTAATAAGGAATCAACCATTGGGCGAGGCAGGAAAGACTAACATTTTTTCAGTGCTCTGAAAAAGCGTTAGTCCGTTGGGCCAGGCCGGAAGGAGTAACGCTTTTTCGGTGCTTTTCTAAGATAAAGATGTATACCTTAAACTGAACTTTAAACAAACAATATATAGTATATTAGCGATGACGTTTTTGCAGTCGTGAAACAGGCAGTGACCGTGGCCTTCCTTTCGTCTGCGCAGTCGTTTCATTCGACTACGTGGTTTGCCGAGAGGAGAGCGAGCGATTTCTAGGTGTCTTTAAAACCACATTTAAAATCCCCTGCTACGTGCAGGGTAACGATGTTTGGCGCACGTGTTGACAGGGCTATGCACTCGTGACGTGCGAGGTAGTGAGATTATATATACCAGCTGGATCAGAGAAAAATAAATGAGTGTATGAAGGCTAGCTCTCTCTCGTGGCGAGTGTGTCTTTTCTCTTGTCCCTGTCCTTAGCCTGCACTCCCACGAAGAAGGATGCGATACCAACAAGCACACATTGCCACCCTCATCGACTTCAAAGAAATGTTGGCTACTGGTCGGCAGCATTTTCTTATCGCGTTCAAAGAGTATTTCAGGGGACCTTTTAAGGTAAATATCTCTCTTAATTAATTTAGGCTGTCATTTTGTTGTGTTCGTTCGCAAATGTCATTATACGGGTCACCCGAAATTTCTGCCAGAATTAACCTCTCGTTGAACGTCGATTTTGTTGAAATCACCGTTGAAGCAACTTATCAGCACGCGGTGTATCCAAATTTACTCCTGCGTAGATCACTTCTCCCATTTCCTATTCTGCGCCTATCTCAGTAGCTGGACGCTTCTCGCTCAAAGAAAGTTCTCGCAGACCCTTTCCCTTAAGATGGGATAAATAAAGTTATTTCTAAAGTTCATTGTCTGTGTCTCTCTCTCTCTGGTCCAATTGTGTTCATTCTTCTGATGCGGCTTCTTTCGCTGCCGTTTTCTTTTTTTAACAGTGAAGTTGCGTGTGACAAGTTTCTAGCACATCGCCTCCGCGGACACAACGACGCCTACAAGAATTATCGGCACCCCTCGCACCATCGCCACAGGTGACGAAGCCTACTATTACCATGAAGATGGAAGTCAGCGAAGCCAGCGGCAGCGCCTTCGCTGACTTCCATCCTCATAGTAATAGAAGAGCTCTAAAATTATTATTTTCATTTCTCGGTAGCTGACTTCATAGACAGTGCTGTCTATATTCCATCTGTGCGCTGTAGCACATGCATAAGCACTGGCACCTACCCAATGATCCAAATGAGCGTGAACAAGATTTAGACACAATGATAATGCGATGTGGTAGAACCTCCGAAACTATGTTAGTTACTCGAATATACCTGGCGTCCTATAATGCAAATCACCGCGCTCTTGCAATACGCACCATCATTTGCCTGGTGACTTCATCGCTGTCGAAATTTCCACTTCGTGCCCATTGCGGCTGCGAAAGGAAAAGCAACAACAATAGGCTTAATTTCTGGGGGACGCAATCCAAGCATATTTTCTAGATTGCACATTTTGTCCTTTCTTTTTGACGACACAGTAACGGGATGTCAGTGAATTAGGAAAAAAACGCTTATTAAAATAAAGAGAAACCGCGGGGTCGTTCGACGGGCCATGAGCGTGAGTGGAGTCCTCATTCCAGCACACCGGGAGCTGCGGCTGAACTGTGTGTGTGAAAAGGGCAGCCCATCGCTGCTGATCTTTATGGCGCGGCGTATAAATTGAAGCAAAGCAAGAAACCATTATGTCCCGCACCGCTATTCCGCAGCCACTCGAATGATTAATGCAACGGTACCCATCACGCTCAGAGTAAGCGAACAGAGCTTCTGAAACATTTTCCGGTCTTCATGACGAATGCAGTTGCGGATAGGTTGCGTCACTCCTCGGTGAGGGGTGGCAGTTATCCCTATCAATTCGTTTGCTTGGGTGGTGGCGTAGGTAAGAACGTTATTGAGAACTCCGGCAAATTCCTGGCCTGGGCCTAGGATGCCCCCGAGGAGGTCCGGAGAACCTGTCTCCTCGCCGCCTCACAGGCTTGCTGGATGGCTTATAGTTGATCTTGGAGGTTTGAGTGTAGCAGAGCAGCCGTCCACCACGCCGCAGCTTCATCTGAGGATACTGCATTTTCTTTGCCTGTAACCTCACAATCCCTGAGAGATGCGTGAACCCAGCCGCATAGTTCGCAGTTATCGTCTGAATATATCTCTCGATATGTCGTCCTGAGATGAACGGGGTTAGAACGAATTCTTTTTTTTTTTTAATTCGAGAGTCCAAGTGGGATGCTGCGCTACGCAGTCCGGGTTTAATTGTTCGAAAGAAAGTCTTTCCATGGCAAAAAGAAAAAAGTTGCCCAGAAATATAGAAGGCTGAACGAATTTTTTTTTTCTTTTCTGGGGGGGGGGGGGTCGCCCCCTCCCCCGGGGCTGCTGTGAGATATTGATGGAATGAAATAAGTGGGGCTTGTGCGTTGTCAAAGACCCGTGAGGTCCGTGAGTAACTCTGTCGTCCAGATCGTTGAAAGAACATTAACTATGTCTTTGAATCCAGGGCACGGTAATGGCATAGGGGACGATCTGTTTAGCCTATGACCTTGTAGACAGGTTTTTAATGTCGCAATAACTTCTTATCAGTTCCTTCAATGCATCAAGCAAGTCCATATCGTTATTAAGTTTTCTAACGTTTGGAGATGTGGTGACACACTTCATGTCATTATGTATGGCCTTAGTTTCAATAACAAGTAATCTGGCGCCCAAGTTTGCTTAGGTGCTTATATACCTAAATTTGAATGACTAGGAATTACTACAAAAAACGCGTCCTTCTTGCAGAATAACCGCTGCATGCTTGTACACCGATAAATGTCTCTAAGACCGTGTAGACAGATTTCTACAAGCCGACCGAATACGTCGGCGGACATTGGTTGACCTGTATGCGGTAAGAAAGTGAGAGAAATTACTTTATTATCCACCGTTTAGGCTGTGGGTTGAAGAATGGTAGTTTGTAGACGAGGATTTGGTCTTTGTCTTCTTCTGTGTCTTCTCCAGTTTTCCATCACCCTTCCCTGTAGCCTCAGTGTATTGCCGCGAACTCTTCGATCTCGGCGGCTCTTTCGGCCAGTCGGATAACCCAGACTTGCTCTTTATAGTCTGGAGATGTGCACACCACTGAGGTTGGTCATTGTGTGTCATGGTCGGAGGAAGTCCTCCGATAAAATGATTGGAAAGAGACGCAATCGCCACAGAATTGTGCGTTTTACGGCATATGGCCTTCTCTCTCTCAAGTCATCCAGTAAAATTATTGGTAAGAGACGGGATCGCTGCGGCATCGTGCTTTTTACGGCATCTGGCCTTCGCTCTCTCAGTCACAAGATCAGGGATTATGTTGAGCTGAGCACAGCCTCACCAAATTGGAATGGGTGATGTAAGACCAGGATGTGTGATCACCCTTCACATGGCGTTGGATTAATCACCTCAGGACCTTCCCCCTGTCTATTATTAAAACGTTGTAATTTCACCAGGAGCACAACACCTGATTGCAGGACTATGAGAACGAGGATGCGAACCAGTTCAACACATGGCCCGCACTTCCGTCGCTGCAACCCTGCGCGAAAAATGCAGAGTTGCTGCCGATGTCCTGCGAACCTTTCGAAGCCGTGAGGCACGAGATCCTTACTGGGGGATTGCTCGTGGAAGCACCAAATTCTGATTAAAGCGCCCTGCTGGACTACTCGGTTCATAACTCAAACTCCTTGAGTGTTGTTTATCAGACGAGGTAGCGTGGTTTAGCGAGCACCAGTATCGTAATACAAGGCCTTGGGTTCAGCCCTAAGTTGAGTATGACGGCACTCTGTTAGTAGCCTTCGTCGGTCTTTATCAGATATCTGGTGCCTCCACATAGGCATTCATAATAAATGATATGGTCACATTTCAAAACATTGGTCAGTATTGTGCAGTCATCGAGAAATGTCTGCTTGTGGCAGCTTCGAGGTTCTTGGTATAAAATGACGAAGTTTCATATACAGAGCAAGCCTCTTCCCAATTTCCAGCTGTGCTCTTACGGCGCATTTATCAGGCATCCAGTGTCAAGCCAATACATCAGATTTGGTGCATCGGACCGAGTCGCAGGTAAGTATAGGCCTATCGGTACAGGATGGCCAACGACAACAAAACTTGTGTTATTGAGTGTATCAAATATTATGACGCTCTTCTGGGGCTGTGATTATAGCACTGAGAGGTGTGAGGGGTAGTGAAACCACCTCTTACAATACTTGAAGTTCCTAAATGCGTAGGACCAACGTAACGACACCATCCCAGGTTGAACCGCGTGCTTCGAGTTTCTCCGTAAGAACACAACTATAGCAACGGTACTTTCGGCGGGCCTCTCAACACTGCAAACACTTCTTGTTACTGAAAATCCGTTCGAGGCACATTACTAAAAGACATAGATCGCTACTTTTCCTGATTTGTCTGTTTTCCAACTGTACCTTCTGCCTGGGGTGGAAAGCTGGTGATATCCATCAAAATGTGGAGATTTACAGATGTTATTCGATTCCCGCGGAAGGAGCTCTCACACGCATAGAGAATTTTGACCTTCGATTCATCTCTTGGTCTGTTAAGATGCCACAGTTCCATTAATGGACGACAGGATGCTAATGCTTGGACTTATCGATTACAGAATGTAGTACTAATCAGATTAGTCGGTTTTGATGACGTTTAGAAAACGACCGCCCACATGGCTGCGTTCAATGGTGATGTACACTGCTCCGTTTGTGACGGCGAAATGTGCGCATTTCTGCTTGACGGTGCGTCTGCATGTTGTAGAAGGAAAACAAATAAAAAATATCGGAGAAAATGACATGTACGTTGCATGTAGCAACTTTAACTTTCATCCACAGAGGTTACTTTTGTTTTTCGGCCAAGTGCATCGAGTACCGAAAGTAAGAGCGGCCCTCAGAACGCTTGGATTAATCACGCAGCTTGCCTACGCACACTCCTTTAGCATTCCAAAAGTTCGGATAGTAGGGCTCCTTGGTCGTATACATACTTCAAGGAATAGCACAAAAAACGACAGGAAGTACAGACGACGACGCAGACAGCTTTGTGTTCGTCTTCTTCTGTATGTCATGTTTTCTGCGCTGCTCCTTGATGTATGCTTTAGCGTGGTATTAGTCGTGTATTAATTTAACACTTAACTCACCGTTGTTTCAATGACGCGATCGACGAGGCACATCTCCGTAGCTTTCAGTAGCTCCTGGGTCTAGAGCAAATGCAGACACGATAAGAATACACGATAAGAATACAGGATAAGAAGAATAGACTACGAAATAATTGATTGTTGAAAATTAATTTATTGATTCAATAAGTCATTCATTATTGTCATTGTTATTGAAATACGCACTCTACTATAGCGATTACAGTTGGTGGTGCCGCTTTTTCTGGTGGAAAATCGCCACTTTGCATAAAGTGACGTCGTACCAGATGACGTTCATTACGTGTTAATTGCGAGCGAAAACAGCAACCAATGTTCGCAAACGTGGCAACGTAAAATGAGCTCTTTCAACGTGCCCACAAACTTCAATCATTTTCCACGAAATGCCAGGAAGATCGCGTAAAATAAATTGTGACTTTACTGGAAGAGTAAGCTTTGCTACGGCTAGTGGCAGAGCAGACTTTTGAAGACTTGCGACTAAAATGTCCTGTGTGGTGAGCATAGGTCGGCAAAAAATGTGGAGCTCACTTAGACTGGTTCAAGAAATGTATTTTGCGCTTAAGGCTCACTCGGACTCAGTCTTATCTATATTTTCCTCAACCGGACTTAGTCGGACTCAAGCTCACCAGAATATTACTCACCCAGACTGACTCAAACTCATACTCACGCCTCGAGCTGTGTCTCAGTGAGTCTGAGAGAGTCGACCAATGAGTGAGTTTAGCGACCTATGATGGTGAGTCGAAGTTCTTTAATTGGATTTAATTCAGTGTGTGACGTATAACACTGCCGCGCCATATGTGTTTCTTATTTAATGAGAAGCATTTCTTAGCGAACCAAATGCACTTTCACCGTTTCTATCTATCTATCCATCTATCAAGCCGCCTACGTCCTGGCGCTCTCGTGGTCGTCTCCTTAACTTGATATATACAAATATTGGCGTAGGGGGACTTGAGTGTAAGAACGACACGATTCGCATGTCATGACGTGAATAACGTGAATTGCCTGTCGCGTGCGTCATGAATTCCTTTCCACCAGTCACATGTGGCGCATGCCCACATGCCAACGCCCGTGGTATGCGGGTGTGCGCCACGGGCGCTTCACAGTCTATATCAACGCAGACTTTGGAACTCTTAACGCGAAAGCGTGAAGGAGCCCATGTCGCAGAAATATTCGGGTGCCAGCGTCGGCGGCGTTGTTGATAGGTGAAATATCCCGACAGAAGCAAAGCCTATGATTCCGCCATCTATAGTCAAGCGTTGCGAGAATAGACTTACGACCTCTACTTATCATATGCACCTCATGGCGACGTAGCATGCACTGCGTGTCGATAGAAGTGACGTCTCTGCTCTAACGTGAGTACTGAAGTTACGTTGTATCATGAGCTACCGTTTACGCGGCACTGTACTCGGCGTGCCTGGTCAGCCCACGATTTGCTCACAAGTACTTAACTTACACAAGGACGCCGATCCACTTCGTGAAGCTTGGCTCAAAGCAAAAAAATGCTGTATACTATAGGCTGCTACTCGCTGGCTACTCCGCATGAAATCGGTTACCACAGAGCGTGGGATTTGTCAGACTTTTCTTTTACTCTAAAGGGCAGCATGTGTAATAATCTGTCCTCCTCTTCAGGAAATCAATCGAGATTTAGACAGCCACGAGTATATTAAATCTATGCATGCCAGAGACAAACATAATAAATCTTAAATAAGCCGGTGTTCTCGACTGTAACTGCAATATCATGCACATTACTTAGAAAGCCTCGTGCTCTACTCACCCGATTCAAGCGATATTCTTGTACGCAGATTCCATGGTATCTGCATATTCCTTCGATAACCTGAATGGAAAATATGATGCCATAGAAAAACGAGGACTGTATCCGTGAGTGTTGCATAATTACTCTGTTGGCGTGTTGCGTACAGCTACGTTTCGTGAAATAAACAAAACTGATTTCAGATAGCGCTTCCCTGAAATTTGAAACTCGAACCTGACAGCACAACTCTGGACCCCCCAGCGAGCCGAGGAAACCGCTTTGAGACAAGGTATCGGAACCCGTGTCCGCGGCGAGTGCCCAGTCCCACTAAAAAGATGCCGGACTGGAATTTTAATGATTTGGCAATAACATTTTCGTTCTTCCAGTGGTTATTTTCCGGTCTTTAGAAGATTATATGTGCATTGTAAGTTTCCATAGCAATTGAAATTCCAAGTTTTTTCGTGTACTGTATTAATTAATTTCGCAGAGTAACGTAAATAAATGCTAAATTTGGGGTTTCCGAGTGAAAAAAAATAAACGTACGGCGTCATAGGTTGAAATTTGCTTCGGTACAACGCGTAACTACCGTCACCGGTCTGATCAAGCAAGGTTTAGGTTCGTTCCTGATGACAATTTTAATCAAATCACCGTCCAAGCACTCCATACAAATGGTTCAATAATAGCGAAGATGAAACGTGCGGCCCCGGTGTTAGGTTCAATAATAGCGAAGATGAAACGTGCGGCCCCGGTGTTAGTCACAGGGTTAATCCCGATGGTTTCTTGAAGGCTTTCCCAATTATTGGTTATGTCTGCCCAGAAATTTAATTGGTGCTTGCCGTCCGTGTGTTCGCTTCTTCGTTTCTACTGGACCAGTAGCAGGGCTTGCCCAATTTCTCTGGCACATGCTCGCTAGGAGTTTTCCTATACATAGAACGGACGGATTTTGACTTCGCCTAGCCTTAAGCAGCTACGCTGTAATGGGTGGTCTATTCGGATATTGCCTTTTCCGCGATTTGTTGAGCTTTAGCACGGCGCACAAGAGCCACACACTGTACAGAATGTAAAACAAAAAATTATACAGTACATACACGGTTCAAAAGAAAGCCCGAGTTTCAGCACTGAAGAAAACATGCAGTGTTTAGCATGCGGCCGAAACATTGCTGTTGTAGCGAAGCGTTGGAAGTTTGTAATGGGTCGCCCTCTCGAGCGCTTTCTAGTGGGTCGTCCCCTTCGGCTCTTCTCTGACAGTACCCTCCTCGCGTTCGGAGTCCGCGCTCTCTCTTGACTGTCGCCGTTGTGCTTCGTCGACTAGTGCCGTCAATAAACGCCTTTATAATTTGGTGGAGAGTGCTGCGCCGTCCAACCAGCTTCGGTCCGTTCGATGCCCCTGGCGCTTCGATCCCGTACCGTGCCCTCTACCATGCCTCAAGACGCCGCCCAGCAAACGCTTCCCCCTGTACCGACACCATGCTCCGGTTCCCCCCGCATCCGCGACCCTCCTATATTCACCGGCGCGGATGGCACTGACGTGGAGGACTGGCTCGCGATATACGAGCGCGTCAGCGTACCCAACAAATGGGACGAGGCAGGAAAGCTGAGCAACCTGGTTTTCTACCTCGCGGGTGTGGCCAGGCTGTGGTACAACAACCACGCAACCGACTTCCTCACGTGGTCTGATTTCAAGACCGCCATCATCAACGTGTTTGGCCGACCTGCCGTACGTAAACTGCAAGCCGAACAGCGTTTACGTGAACGAGCTCAGCAGACCGGTGAGTCGTTCACCAGCTACATCGAAGACGTCCTCGACTTGTGCAAGAAGGCCGATGTAACCATGTCTGAGTCTGACAAGATCCGACACGTTATGAAAGGCATCGACGACGATGCCTTCACCATGCTGCTCGCCAAGAACCCTCGTACCGTGACAGAGGTGATCACGCTCTGCCAAAGCTACGAGGAGCTGCGCCGGCAGCGGTTGCTGACCCGTCGACCTCCATCACGCGACGCCGACCTCGCTGGCTTGTCGGCCAATTCTGATCACTCGGGCTTGCTCGCCGAGGTCAAGTCATTTGTGCGCGAGGAAATTGCCCGCCAGTTTTCTCTGCTGACCTTGCCGCAGTCGCAGCATGTTGAACAGCCGTCGACCACACTGCTGCCTTCTTTACGCCGCGCTATTCAACAGGAAATCGCGGAGGTCATGCCGGAATACCACCAGCCACTTCCGGCGCTTGCGCCACTCAGTTACGCGCAAGTTGTAGCCAGGCCACCCCCAGCGATCCCTGTGTCTGCCCCACATCCTTACGCCGAAGTCGTCGCCAGACCACAGGCCTTCCAGGCGAATGTGCCGGCTGCGTACACCGACGTCATTCCTAGGCCACGACTGCAGCCCACCATGCAGTCCTATCAGCCGCCACCCCGTCCACCGCGTCTTGGGCCATGGATGGGACCCACCCCGGCGAACCGATGGCGCACTTCCGACAACCGCCCCATCTGCTTTGCGTGCGGTTGCGCCGGTCACGTCGCCCGCTATTGCAATCGCGTGCAGTCGCCTCAAGTCGCCTCAACCATGCCAAGCCAGTCTAGCCGCCCGTATTACGATTCACCGCAGCCTATGTCACCGCCGTCTCGCCCAGCGCCCTCTACCCTCCGTTCACCGTCACCACGACGCCGCTCACTGTCTCCGATGCGGCCACGTCTGGTCCCACGCGACCAGGAAAACTAGTCGTCGCAGTCCACGAGGCAAGGGCTGCGATGCGATCGAACTGCGAAAGCCCTCAGCGAAGCCCATCGAACGTGATAGACGTGTTTGTAGACGGTGTTCGTGCATCTGCCCTTATCGACACTGGAGCCGCTATATTCGTTATGGACGCAAAGCTTAGCCGAATACTGCGCAAAGTGACGACGCCACTTTCCGGGCTCTCCCTCCGCACAGCCAGCGCCCAACGTATTCACCCTACAGCGGTGTGCACAGCCCGCGTCATGATTAAGGACGCTATGTACGCCGTCGAACTGATCATAATTCCTGCCTGCTCTCACGACGTCATCCTCGGATGGGATTTTCTCTCCCGCCACGACGCCGTCATTCATTGCGCACCAGCCGAAATAGAGCTGTCACCATTCTCTAATTTGACGCCGGAAGACAGTCCATCGGCTGCGAGCAAGGTACTCGTCAAAGACGACATCAAATTGCCTGCAAACTCGTCAACGGCGGTGTCCGTCTACTGCGCCAGTCTATGCGACACCGTCGCACTCCTCTCGCCATACGACCGTATTTGCACGAGGAAAGGCTTGCTGGTGCCTTTCGCGACCGTTCAAATCACTCAGGGAAGCACCTCTATTTTTGTAGTCAACCCCTCCCCGTACAGTGTTACGTTGGTGCGAGGGGAATGTCTCGGCAGCGTGGAACCCCTCGAAGACGCACAAGTTATGGACGAACCCGATGACACGCACGGCCGCAGTTCCAGTACGCTCAGTGCTGTTTCGATGTCTGGTTCATCACCCGCTGACGTGTTTGGTTCCACCATAGCTGACAACCTTACGCAGGTCCAGCGTTCCCAGCTTCTGGACCTGTTGTTCCACCCATCTTCAACGCCTACGGCATGTTTTGACGCGTTTGAGCGACGCCGGTCTGCAACTGAATCTAAAGAAGTGCCGATTTGCAGCACGGCAGCTGACAATCCTCGGCTACGTCGTGTCCAAGGACGGAATTCTCCCCGATCCAGGCAAACTTCGCGCCGTGACCGAGTTCCCGAAACCTACGTCCGTCAAAGAACTGCGCAGTTTCGTAGGACTGTGTTCCTACTTTCGGCGCTTCATTCGAAATTTCGCGACTATCACATCGCCTCTGACGAAGCTCCTCGTAAATATCGGGCCCCTCCATTCATGGTCGTCCGAGTGCGACGACGCTTTCGAAAAGCTCCGCCGTTTGCTGACGTCGCCTCCCATACTACGCCACTACGACCCTACGGCTCCTACAGAGGTACACACAGACGCTAGCGGTGTTGGCCTTGGCGCTGTCCTTGCGCAGCGCAAACCAGGGTTCCCTGAATATGTCGTGGCATATGCAAGTCGTACGCTTACTAAAGCCGAGACCAATTGCACCGTCACCGAAAAGGAATGCCTGGCGATCATCTGGGCCCTTACGAAATTCCGACCTTATTTATACGGTCGCCCATTTGATGTGATCACCGACCATCATGCACTATGCTGGTTGTCGTCACTGAAGGATCCCTCAGGTCGCCTCGCCCGCTGGGCACTTCGCCTACAGGACTACGATATCCGCGTGCTGTACCGCAATGGACGCCAGCATGCTGACGCCGACGCACTCTCGCGCTCCCCCTTGCCTGACGACAATACCCATAGCTCAGTGTCTCACAATGCCGTTTCTTCTATCGACATTCACACCATCGCTACTGAACAGCGCAAGGATCACTGGATCGCCTCATTGATATACTTGCTGACTGATCCATCGGCAACACCATCCACTCGCGCGTTGCGTCGTCAAGCCCACCATTTCGCCGTTCGCGACGACCTCCTCCACCGACGCAATTACGGCGACGGCCGCCAGTGGCTACTCGTAATACCCCGCAGTCTGCGTTCTGACATATGCGAATCGTTCCACTCTGATCCGCAGTGCGCACACTCTGGGGTATCGAAAACCTACCACCGCATTCGCCAACGGTACTTTTGGCGAGGGATGTACCGCTACGTGCAGAAGTTCGTTCGCTCCTGCATCGATTGTCAGCGCCGCAAAACATCAACGCACCTGTCGCCGGCAGTTCTGCAACCTCTGCCTTGCCCTGACCGGCGGTTCGGGCGCGTTGGCATAGACTTGTATGGACCACTTCCTCTAACGTCGGCTGGTAACCGCTGGGCCATCGTCGCTGTTGACCACCTTACGCGATACGCCGAAACTGCCGCCCTCCCAGCGGCTACAGCGCACGATGTTGCTTCCTTCCTGCTGCACCGATTCATGCTCCACCACGGTCCACCCCAGGAGCTGCTCAGCGATCGAGGTCGTGTCTTCTTGTCGGAAGTCGTCGAAGCCATCCTGAAAGAGTGCAACGTTGTTCACCGGAAAACTACTGCTTACCACCCGCAGACGAATGGCCTCACCGAACGCTTTAACCGCACGCTCGGCGACATGCTCTCGATGTACGTCGCCGCCGATCACACCAATTGGGATGCCATTCTGCCTTTCGTCACCTACGCCTATAATACCGCCCCTCAGAGCACTACTGCTTTCTCCCCCTTTTTCTTATTGTACGGCAGACACCCGTCGCACACAATCGACACAATCCTTCCATACAAGCCGGATCCGTCTGAGTGTGCGCCTATTTCTGCCACAGCCAGACTTGCTGAGGAGTGTCGGGAGCTTGCCCAGACGTTTACTACGCATGACCACGAGCGGCAAAAGAGCATTCGCGGTGACACCACTACTTCTGCGCCCATGTTCCGCCCTGGAGCACTCGTATGGCTCTCAGTCCCTACCACTGCACCTGGCCTCTCTTCCAAACTGCTGCCCAAGTACGACGGCCCCTACCGTGTCTTCGAACGCACATCCCCGGTCAACTACCTGATCGAGCCCATTGAACCATCTTCGGACATGCGCCGTCGAGGGCGCGACATTGTCAACGTGGAGCGCCTGAAGCCCTATCATGACCCGCTCATAGTGACAAGCAGTTAGGTCGCCAGGCGGCTCCCTTTTTCGTACCCGGGGTAATTGTAGCGAAGCGTTGGAAGTTTGTAATGGGTCGCCCTCTCGAGCGCTTTCTAGTGGGTCGTCCCCTTCGGCTCTTCTCTGACAGCACGCTCCTCGCGCTCGGAGTCCGCGCTCTGTCTTGACTGTCGCCGTTGTGCTTCGTCGATTAGTGCCGTCAATAAACGCCTTTATACTGTAAACGTTGTACACCCATGCGCAAAAGTGTACTGACCACGGGAGCGCGCGCCAACATCGGCGTCTGCGCCGTCTAGCGGCGAGTAATCTGCTGTCGAGTGCATTGCTTTGGTGAATGCGCGCCCTGAACAATGCCCTCGACTCCCGGGGTCCGTATGCTCCCGGGGTCCGTATGCTTTTGCTCACGAGTGTACACTATCAGCAGGTCCGAGTGTAGTGCTACCTAAAGTAAGAAAACTGCAGAAAAATGTTTTTTATGTCATTTTACTTTGCGCCCTTACACTTTCAGGTTACAGAGGACCTGGTTGGTGTGCGGAGGTTGTGTTTATAGGTGCCGTAGGTGCCAATGATGTTACAAGAAACTGGGTTCTCTGTGTTACCGTCTGAAAGTCGTTTTCATTAAGGTTGTATTAACAAAGAAACGAGCCCTTAAAGCTCCTTTCTTTCATTTAAGCGATAGCGAAGTCATTTGAAATGCTGCCCCGTGAGCTGAATTTTCGTTTTGCGGTGAAACTCAACAGACTGTGGAGGGCGTAATGTAGCCAATTTCTATGCATGCTAGTATTATCGATCATGCGCAGCGGTTTTTAACGCGGTTGCTTTAAAGAGCTCGTTTCGCAGAAATTCCGGTGTCCGTGTTCGGGTCAGCGGCGGCGTCCTTCGTTGTGAGCGAAAAATCAGCGTTTTCCGTGAGCGAAAATTCGAGGTAGATTCAAATAAAGAAATTTTTAAAAAATCTTTGTTTCGGGTGGGAGCGGGGATTCGAGCCGGCGACCCCTCGCTCCATGGCGCGATGTGTTAGCCGCTTGGCCACCACGCATAAATCATCTAGCATACCAATGGCGAGCTATAGCGGTACGCACATCTCGGAGGTTCTTCAGCGGCTTGACTGTTACCCAAGAGATGGCGCAAAGGGCCCACTGGTGCGCTTTTAAACGGCATCGCCCCGCCGTGTGGCCGCGTTTTGTCGCGCCGCATGCATGGATAATAGAGCCGGAGGGAGTCCGCACTTTGCTTTCCCTGCGGCACGGTTTAAATCTCCACCGAAAAGCGACGCCAGTCTAGCCATTGGGAAGGCGATACGAACATGGTCCGATTACGCCATCGCGTCCCACTCTTCAAAGTGAAGCTGAAGTGTTCTCCAAGTGTTTTTGTTTGCTGACGTGAAGCTGACGTCGCAAAGGTCAACCTCAATGTCTCACGAAATTGAAACTTTGAACTTAGTGATCAATTAACAATGCTTCAACAATAGAAGCCAACGTTTCGACAACAGATTTTAATTACCTTCTTGTGAAAAAAAGTAACTTCTAGAAATCGCAGCTAAACAGCGCATGCAAAAAAGCGCCAAACAAACTTTTGTGCAGTATAAGCATTTCCTGATTCTTTTGGTCCGAACCGCGGAGAATAAAATTTTAGCAACCATAATACGGAGAAACGTGTGACTTTTAACTTACAGTGATCATGAACTTCGAGCTCAGCTTGTACCGCAGCACAATGTCCGCCAAGCAGTTGACGAGCATTTTTGACATCGGCCTCAGCACCGCAATCATGTCCGCTGAAGCTGCAGAGCGAAGAACGTTGTGTTTAAATTGTCCGCGTGCACAAAGCAGATCGAAACCGTACATTCTACTGCAAGCGTATCATAAATACGAAGCCAGACCAAATTTCGACAATAGCTTGTCTAGCGGCCACTACAATAAACTGACGTGTGCTGTCGATATGTAATCATGGCCACCCCTAGACATTTCTGCCATGCACGTATTGGTCATCAATTCAGGTCTACACAATCAAGCACTTCTACCAGAAAAAGATAAAGTAAAAAACAGCGGGAACAAATAACTCCGGATATCGTGTACCGTGATCACCTTAACCAGAAGTAATGTGATATTGTCACGTGGTCATGACATCGAAGAATGCAGCAGTCAGGGGGTTCAAGACGGAACTCTTTATTCGGGCGAACTTGTGCCCAGGAAATGTAATGTTAAAGTACGGGCAATACACGCTGTACACTGATAACTGCGAACGGAGTGTCGGCCGTCGGCCTATAATGGGATCATCGGCGGAACGCGTTGCCTTTTATGCAGCAGCCATCGAGCCTTGTAGCGTTATCGCTGGTGCTCGCGTAAGCTCTCGAATAAACTTGACTATTCGCGTCCTGCGCTTAATCATAACAGAATGATCTCAAACAATAGCGAAGCTTCCAAACCATTGCGGCGCGGTCTGCGACTAGCATTGCTAACAGTTTTTGTGGCTGAAACTAGTATACAGGAATGAAGGTGTGTGGCAATATCGACTGGAGCATTGATGAAACAAGAAAATTGCTTGCAGCACCAAGTTACCAGGACCGATTTGGCGTCGTCAGTAACCTGCTTCGAATTGTCGATTAATCCGCCCTCCCAATGCAATATAATAATAATTCTTGGGGTTTAACGTCCCAGAACCACGATATCATTATGAGAGACACCGTACCGTAGTGGAGGGCTTCGTAAATGTCGACCATCTGGGGTTCTTTAACGTGCACCTGAATGTAAGTACACAGGCCTCAAACATTTTCGCCTCCATCTAAAATGCGGCCGCCGCGGCCGGGATTCGATCCCGCGACTTGCGGGTCAGCAGTCGATCCCCAATGCAATATGCTAACCTCCTGGTTAGCTTAGATGCATGGCAGAGCGACCGTCCCGAAAGAGTGTTGGTCCCAGGTTCAAATCGTGAACCAGGGCAAATTTTTCAGCAATTTGTAAGCTTTTTGTGAGAAATTCATATAATTTTCTTTTTATATTTTCGTCACAAACTGGTAAGGGCTAAATTTTCTCTGTCGCGTACCTTTTCCTATCTGACGTGCTTCCATTGAACCATGCAGACTGGTTGCGAAGGTCCAGGACGCGGCCAGCTCTTAAAACATTCTTTACTAAGGACGCCTCTTCGAAGCTAGATTATCAATATAGATACGTTTATTCTCGCTCTTACCACATTTAGAGGATTCCATCAACCGACAAGTTCATGAATATTTCAGTACAAAAGTGCGATTTGACACTGATGACAGTGTCAAACATTTTCTACAAGTAGACCAAGAAGTTTTCACTCGGATTATGTTCTTTCGAACGATCTCAAGTTGACTATATGGTAGGCAAGCTCTACCTGGCACGAGTTCATGATCGGACCCTAAATCATTTGCCGTAAATTCATAATCAAATTTATTTTCTTTTTAAGGGGAAATAGAAGACGGTCATTGCATGTCCTTCAATATTGCTGCTAGGTTGAGGCATCCCCTGTAACTGTAGCCTAACTATCCTCCCATCTCCACCCGTCTAACCTGTTATCGTTCATCCGTAACTGCCTGGCTATGGTATCCTCTGTTAACTGTGCGCTAAGGTATCATCATTCTTAAACTGAATTCGAGTTCAGTTTGCGAATGAAGATATATTCGCGCTACAAACTGTGCGAGTGTCTAAATTTATAAAGCCTATTTTGTCACGGGCATCGTCCTAGCCTTTGTTATAGCAAGAGCTGGCATTCGGGGGCCCTAGTTTATGCGGGAACAACTGGATGCGATTAATACGCGGGGATAACGACGGTTAGTTGCAGCGCGTTTTAAAATCTATAATTTATATATTGTACTTTTGCGTAAGCGAATATTTCTTGGAACCGTTTAGAAGCACAGACGTCTGTGAGAGTTGCTGTATCCTCGTGTTTGGGGAGAATAGGCCTGCTTTTCTGGTCCCGACGATTTGACTAGAGAGAGAGAGAGACGAGGAAAAGGAGACAGGGAAACAACCAGGCGTGCGTCCAGTTTGCTACCCTCCACTGGGACAAAGAGCACGGGGGATAAAAAGAAGGAAAAGAGAGAACGAACAATAGAACTTCATCCGAGAGTGCATATAGACACCAGAACAATGCCATAGGTCACCATGTGTCGTATTCCATACCTCCGTCGGAACGTATTCACAAATCAGCTGCCGTCCTGACCAGCAAGTTTTGATTCGACCGTTGCCCACGAATGCCTCCAAGAACTGGTGCGCTGCTTGATGAACTGTTCGACTTTCATCGTACGCCAACGTATTCACTAGTGCCTTCCTAAAGCACGAGTGTTTTTTTCAATAGTGTGCCTATCGCCATGCCAAGGATACAGACTTCAAGCTGAGTAATTGACTTTTGCAGACCTCAGTGGCATTCTGACTAAATTCCTTGCTGACCCACAGGCACCTTACGCGGAAGCTTTCCACAGGTACCTGTAGCGTCAGGGCGCATAACCTTACGGACGGTGGTAAGGAAATTGTAGGGACGCGATACACACTCATAATGACACCTCAGATCGCTTAGTGCATGAAAGAGTTTCCAATTCCCGAGGCTTTCCCAGCGCGCATGCTGAGCACCACTTAGAGGCATTTACCGTGTAAATAATAAATGTGAACATCGATAAACTTGACCTTAGCAAATCTAGGCGTGTAACAAATGCACGAGCGATTATTCGCAGGTTGCTACCATGTGGAATGTCTTCTCATTTTCTACGCTTACCTATAGTGGCCGGTGTCGGCGACGTTGGCGTTATAAATGAAAGCGTCGTAGCGTCGTCATGCCGGTGCAAGGCGCGCGCACAAAGTATCAATAATACAAACTGCCAATATATCCTACTTCTCTCACCTACCTGAGCTTGCCCATTGATCATCATTGCTGCTTCCCTAGCTGCTAAAGTAAAGACGATAAATTTTCATTTTATCGCACGTCTTACTTGTAGCTTTCATTAACCAAGTTTTGTTGCATATACCCCCCGTTTGGTTGCAGTCTTCCGTTGAAATAACATACCACTAGCAGAGTGGAGTTATTACAGAGATGACTTTGCTGTCTCCAGGGCTGGGCAAAGATACTTTGAAATTGTATCGCGATACGATACAAGATACTCAGGCAAGAAGTATTGGAGATACAGATACAAGATACTGCCGCAAAAATTGTATCCGATACGATACTTGGCAATTGTATCTTAAGATACTTCGATACATTCTCAAATTTGTTATTATAGATCCATATAATGTAGCAGCAAACGCCTATGCACGAAAATGTCTTTACTGTAACCTATTTTGTTTCACTTGAATGAAATGTCTGTTAGTATCTCAAACGTTTTGCCCTTCTTGCTCAAAGCATTAGTTTTTGGAAGGAAACATTAGTTTCCTTCCAAAACAACTTATCGGGGTTTGTTTTAGCTTCCTCACAGGACAACACTTTGTACACTTCGCTGACAGCGGTACTTGCTTTGCACAGCTTGCCGACCATCTAGCAGGTTGCCATATAAAAATAATAACTTCAAAAGAAGCCTTCGCACGACGGGGCAAATACCGGTGAGGACTTTTTCCATATCTGTAAAAGACAGCTTGCACAATACCGTATATCCGGACAGGTGTACAGCAGCAACGACGCTGGTAGCGACATTTTTCTTTCTTTTTTTGTGTGTGTGTGGGGGGGGGGGGGGGGTTGACGCATGGTGTATACTAGGGGTTTGAGACCTTTCGCTAGCGGCCCGGCCCGCACACATGACTGTCTTCGTCTCATTTGTTTTTATTTTCTAAATAAGTATGTTCGTGAGCTGCACAGGCATGACTGGTCTCAAGCATTCCTTTCGTCAGGAACATGTGATCACCATGTACTAAAACATAACCGTGGAACAAAAACTCTATATTTGAGAATCAGCGTCCAGATATCAGTCATTCTGTACATCGGTATCGATGTTTCTCGAGTCCTGACTCCAAATCCCCTTCAGAAATGACCTATATATAAGATATGGGGAAGGCTTCCTTTCAAACGTCATTTTGTTCAAACTCTCTCCCACCATCTTCACTGTCTCGGCCCTTGCAACTAAATTTCGCGACTGCGGCCCGCTGGCTATAAGCTCAGATTGAGACCCCTGGTGTATATGTAGATGACATAAAACTGCAATGAATTTTCATATTTTACTTATCTGCCGGCGTAAAGGATTCTTTGTTGATATACTCACTAACGTGCAATCTTTTAGTAATTTTTCTTCAACGAGAGAACATGTGCAACACAGAAACGTCTCAGACGTACAAAGCGTCTCAGGGCACCGCCGCTATTCGCGCTATTGCCACTTGTAGCTCCCATTACGTGGCGATTAGTAATGCGAAAAATATTTAAGAAAGCCTAGAACAGGAAAACAAATATAAGTTAAATAGCGAGGTGGTTGGGTATATCAAACATTCACATTGAATGAGTACAGAAACACGACACAGACGGCGCCCTTAATAGCTATGAGCATGATGTATTGTCAACTTACCTGTTGGGACAATAGAAAGTTCAGTGCCTATTGAAAATTGCCTGAAACGGCTCGTTGGGACGCTCATGAGGAAACAGAGCAATCAGTGAAATAAAGTTTCTCGAATCCCCTTCCTAACATCTTAAGATGACTCCTAATGATTTCCATTATTATAATGCAAACTCAAGTTCGCTTTTTTCCTAAGCGGTAAGCAGAATGTTTTGTACTGTTTACTCAAGGTACGCCCAGATAATTATATATTTGTTTTCAAAATCGCCCTGTCAACGTGTAAATGTGTAAACAGTAGTGAATATAAAGTAGACAGAAGAATAAAGCAGAGATCTTATTTGAGAGCGCGTTACAAAAGACATACTGCAGTGTCCAGACCAGAAAAACAGCGCAGAGACTAAGGTAATGTAAGGGACGCAAAATGACAGCTAACAAAGCGCTTGTGCTAATAATCAAATTATGATTTCATAAATTCTTTGAATAAATGTAGCAGGATGTGAAAAATACGGTACGCCAAGATATTTTCTGTAAGGTAAACGTTTGCTCTTTTAGATCTAACATCAGTACCAGTGGTGCTAACGTTGTTACACTTTTATTTGCATATAAGTTGCTTCATGGCATGCAAGTCAAACTTACATCCACGAGATCCTTCAAATCGTTGATATGTAAAACACACGCGACGCAGAGGAACCCCATTTTTGCACGCATCACATTTAGTTACGGAGTAAGACGCGAGACGCGAGAGAATCTTCAATAACGATACTGTAGCAACATCAGAATTTGCGCGATACACGCGGCGCAGGACAGTGGCTAAGAGCAAGTGTCGCGGCATTGGCGTAACTAAAAAGAAAAGAAATCGAGCAAACAAAAAGTACGTGGGCTGGGCGTAGACATCCGCGCTTGTCTTCCTCATCTTCTGCCCTCACTGGGATACTCTGGCGGAAAAATAAAATTGCGTCACTGCCCCAAGACTCATTCAGATGGCTTAGTGGTACCTGTACCAGCTTGAGAAGCGGAGCTTGGCCAGCGATTATTGTTTCGCACGGTTGTGTAGCGATAGAAGTATCTTGTATCTTAAGATACACGATACATTATCGAATGTATCGGAAATACAGATACAGATACTCGTTTTTCGAGAAGTATCGCGATACAGATACAAGATACACATAGAGTATCTAAGATAGTATCTAAGATACATGTATCTTCGATACTGCCCAGCACTGGCTGTCTCGTTCAAGGTATAAGACAACTCACTTTAGAGCAACTCAATAAACGAGGTCGTTACCTGGTTGTTTTCTGCAAATTTCTCCCTGAGCCTGCTTTTGTGCCGACAGCGTAGTTACCATCGCGACAGACACAAATAGTTTAACTAACATGCTTATCGGAGTGACCGCGCAGCCCCGGAGATGCCATAGCTGATGCGCACTGCGAAGACCCGGCAGGTGGCGGAAACTTCGCGATTGCAGCCCACACGGGAATCGATCTCACCCACAGTTGTGTCAATGTTCAAGCACGCGCGTGCTAGGACGGCGCACGCAGGATGTGGGAATGATGGAGCACTTTTCCGGCGTGGTAACATACTCTCCATGCTTTAAGCTCATCGAGCACAAACGTCTCACACCTGGCCGACGGCAACTACATTTACAGTCTTGCGCAAACTGCGAAAGCCCACGCAAGCAGGAAACATCAAGTTTATTGCCGCTTACGTGACTTGGCAAGGTTCCCTTTTATGAATGATGGCACTACGAGTCCAAAGGCGAACCGATGCAGTGGAACCCATCAGGTACAAAGAACGTGAATGAAAGAATAAAATGTAATAATAATCAAAAAAGTGGCGAAGCTTGCGCTAAGTCGCCCAAGGCTTGAAACAGCGGCGTGGGACGATTCTGGAGTCTAATCTGGTTGCTTGTAGGTTGATGCTAGACATTAGCTAGGTGATGCTAGGTTGTTTCTATATTGGTTCTAGGTTGCTGCTAGGCTTTAGCTAGGTCATGCTGGGTTGTTTCTAGGTAGTTCCTAGGCTTTTAGCTAGGAGTCTAGGTTGCTTCTAGGTAGATGCTCGGCTCTTAGCTATGCTGTTTTCTATGTTGCTTCTAGGTCGTTGCTAAGCTTTAGCTAGATTTTGTTATGTTGCTTCTATATTATTGGATCTTTTGTTAGACTTCAGAATCGTCCAGCTTCAATGTTTCAAGCCTTGAGCGGCTTAGTGCAAGCTTCGCCGTTTTCTTTTCTTTCTCTTTCTTTCTATCGCTTTCTTTCTTTCTCTTTTTTTCTCTCTTTCTTTATCTTTCTCTATCTTTCTCTATTCACCTAGCCAAGCAGAGTTTTCGTTTAACGCTCACACATGCTGTAGTCGGTTGTGGAGCTTGCCCTCCTTTTTGTGGAGCATACCCGCCTGGGTATTTTTTGCACGACGGAGCAGCAAGTTACCGATAGCTTAAAGAGCTTCACTGTAAAGAGAATGAACGGAACTCTAGCATTTCTCCGCCATCTACATGCGACTGCCGCGGCCAGGATCGAAATAGCGACCTTCAGGTCAATAGCCGAGTCCCGTAACCGCTGTACCACCGAGGCGGACATGGAAAAGCAGGATAATCTCTCCGGAATGAATATGAACCGGCTCGGCATCACGACACCAACTCGTAGTATAGCCAATAAGACACCATATTAGAATGGGGCCAAACAAAGGGCTAAATATAATTTAAATTGGGGGTAAGAAAACTATGATCTGTTTATCAGGAACGCTGAAGCTAGTCGAGGGTTGCGGACTAGTTTTGATTCCTTGGAGTTTCCTTAACGTGTACTTCCATCTATGTCCACGGTTCTTTATTGCACTTCGGTACCCATTGAAGTGCGGCAGCCGATGCTAGGAATTTAATTCACGCACTAGTGCCCAGCAGTGCCAAACCACAGCGGCTCAGACACTTCGGTACGTGCAAAAGCTACGTATGAACCAATATAATGACATGTGGTTGCAATTAATGTGCCTCAAAACCTCGGCAAAAGCATGCCGTGCTCCAGCAAGGGTTGCAGATTATGATCACGATAATGATCCCGTAATATGGCCCATACCTAAGGCGGGGGACTGGCGGTGAATCATACACGTGAACTTTTAGATACTAGGTTCGAAGAGAATATAATGGTGACAATCGAAAAGAGAGGAAGACACAAAGGTGAAACTACAGGATAGCGTCTCCTTTTGATTCTTCTTCAAGAAACCCTTCATTACCCAGTTCACCCTCAGCAAATTGCGGTCCTTGCGAACGTATGAAATAAACAACTAATCAGCGTGCGTTCAACGTACGTAACAAATAATTATGTGACACGTCGCAGCGCGCGTAGTGTGCTGATAAGACACTTGATCGATAGCACGTGATATACTAGATGTTCCTCTGCTTGGCCGTCAAAACCCGAGTACTTCAATCGCTGATCAAAACTCTCTTGTCCATGCGCAGGTCATTCCCTTCTATTGAGACGTGCGTTTATTCAGGATTCTGTTTTCGTTTTCAAGCGAAGATTCTATGAGTTACAGATTTCGGTGGCGGCGACGCCTTAGTTCTCAAAAAACCCAGCGTCGGCGAGTGTACAGAAATACGGGTGTACACCAATGAGGCCTTCGAAGGTGCGCCGGTCATATGCGCATTTGTATGCGCTGTTTTGTAATAACTTATGTTCTCTCGATCGTGGGCTTGTCGGTGATTAGATGTTCCTGATGTGGCAATCTGATCTCTCATCGAGGTCAGTTGTCGTTTCACTTTGCCACACTTCATTGTTGCACTTCATTGTTTTAAGCATGACCGTCGTTGTTGCCGGTAGCAAGCGAAGTGTCGCGCTGATAAGCACGTGGGTGAAGGTGCAATTCCCAGCATGGAGGAAGGAAAAAACAGAAGGAAGCATTGCACAATGCGATCACCCAGGATAGAGAGAAAGTGTATAAGTAAAACCTCGGTGATACGAATCTCGCGGGGTCACTAGAAATATTCGTATCATCCGAAATTCGTATCACCAGAAAGAATGGAAAATTAGTATGCGACAAAAGAAATCTGGCGCACGTTTTCATTTATTGTTTCTCAGGGCCACAGCAACGTGACGAATAGCTCTGAATGATTGCCAGTGAAGTTTTTAGACGTCAACGATTATGCTTGTACTCATCATTATATGGCCTGTACACGCGTGTGTAATTAATTATCTAGGCGTGTTGTAACCCGCGACAGCTAGTAGCCCCTTTCTAATCTTTGTACGCTTTTCCGCCGGACAACAAACTACTGTGGCAAAAGTGACTTACGGAGCGCTTTGCAGGCGATAGCTGCAGGCTATCGCCTGCAAAATTTTCGAACCGCTGTCCTTTGTTAGTATTTTCTTATCGCGGTGGTGTTGAGGATGTTTTTCCGGAGATTTACGGCCATGTCAGCACAATCGGAGAGTTGACAGTTGTGCGCGTCCTCAACATTCATGCATGTTGACATAGCGAGGCCTAGCTCAATCCTTCGCCAAGGCCACTTTCAGTCTTCGTCCAGCTTTCATAGGATTTCTGATGCGCGAGAACATGGCTTGCATCAACGTGGCAGGCATGTGTAAACACAGTACAGCAGCACGCGTCGACGCGTTAAAAAGAAAAAGCGCGCCATGCCAGTGCCGTCTGTAATCTAAATGCGAAGGCACACAAGGCGCATTAGGACCTCCAAGATTCGCACGCACAATCTCGGAGGCTACGACGCGTCGCTGAATGTTTATTCTTACGTATTCTGACGAACTGGCGCCGCCGCGCGCATGCCCGCACTTGGGTTCCCACGCCCGGGTGGGATTGCCGCGTCTTCCGCAACAGCGCGCGCAGCACCTTTTCGTGGCTGCGTGGTAGCGCACGTTCGTATCAAACGTCGCGGGGTGAAAATAGGTTCGCAACAACCGTACTTTATTACACTGCAGGCCAATAGGTCTTGGCCGGGAGCAAAGAAAAATTCGTATCCTCCCGAAATTCGTATGAGCCGTGATCGTATCACCGAGGTTTTACTGTACAGAGAAAATATCACGTGAGCACGCTAGCTGCGCGCCCTTGTGGCGTTCGCTTGAGTCAAACATTAACACAGCGGCGTTGGGGATGGCTTTCGCCTACGCGCATAGCTTTCGCCTTCAGGTCGTCTTAAGCGAACGCATAAGGAACATGTGAGTTTTTTTATTATCATTCCATGATTTGTCGTTATGCTTGTGTGTACACCGAGAAATTGCAATAGGCATTTTAAAAAAACGCATGGAGCCGTGTTTGACGCAGACACTGAAGCACGAAACTAGCGAAATTTGTGTGTTATCGAATCAGTAATGTAATCTCGATGAGTCGGCTATATTCTCGGTCCCAGAGCACATCCACAAAGGGTGATGAGAATGGCATACGCTTCGACGCTCGTTAACCACTGCAACAATTCTAGTTCACAGTCAAAGTAGTCTCAGTATTAAGGCGAAATCCTTAGGGGCCTCATCAAGCGCGAAAAGTGAGCGTCGGCGTCGGTGGCGCCGGCGTCAACACGAGTGATGCAAGACAGGTTTCATGTTATGACGTCAGCATGACGTAACAGGTCGTGAGAATTTTTGACGTCGTCATGACTTCATTATGATGTCACCTCACGTGACGTCACATGATGACGTCATCAGCTATGACGTCGTCGCTTGGTCAAATGTGGGCCGATCCCGGAGGCACTGCTAAGCCACGTGAGGCGCAGAAAGCTACCAATGTCTCCTATGCTAGAGACAGTACGAAACCACGTTGGGTGCAGAAAGCTTTCGGGGGAGGGGGTGGATTCAATAGGATCGATTGAGGATAAAACAGTACTATTGAAATTTGGTCAAAAGTCACGTGATACTCAAGAGCATGGGTATTGGCCGACGGCGTAGCGAATGTCCATGAGCGCAGTGTAACATGACATCAAGCCGTCACCCTATGACGTCAGCAGGACGTCACAGATTGCCAAAATTTGTGACGTCACAATGACTGCCTGATCACATCGTAACATGACGTCACATGATGGTGTCACCACACAACATTGTGGCTTGGTCAAAGGCAGGCCGATGACGGGGGCACCGCAAAACTGTGCGACGCGCAAAAAGCTTGCAATGGCTCACATACCGGCGGCAGTGCAAAATCAAATTAGATGCAGAAAGCTCTCGCAGGAGTGGGAGGTGGAATCAATACAGTCGACTGAGAAGAACAAAACATGGCTGATCCCTCCGTCATGGGAATCGGTATAACACGAAAGTGAAGCATGTTTTCAAAGAAGTAGTGCTTATTGCTAGTGATATATGAGAGCTTGTACAATGCCTATTCGTGCTTGGCAGCTATAGAAACCGCTCGGCGGGGATGCGCCCATGTTGACGCCTAGTTCGTAAAGGTTCGTAGCTTGAGCTACGAACGCGCGCGTCCCGCTGGCCTTTGTCTCGCTCCACCAAGGCACGACATTCGCCCGTCGAAAATCGCGTCCTTTCTGCAACGTGTATAGCAGCAGTTTTGTTACTCGGTGCTCTCGCAATCGAAGTAGTCGGCAGCGGAGAAATCCCGTTGGTGCATGTGGAAGCTGCACTACTCCGATGAGCCGGCGCACGCTAACACTAAGCGAAAGGCAAAGAACGTAACTGCGTCGAGGGTGCCTCGGCGACGCCAGCGCGGCCAGTGTCCTTCGCTGGTATTGAGACGCTTTAACCATGACCTCCGACATCGCGCGCAATCTCGGAGTTAGTGCTAGTAAGTGTCGATCGTGCATTACTTCTTTTCACCTCTCACAGACGGCGGCACCGCCCGCTTCCAAGATCTCTTTCTTGCTTTTGTTTTTCTTTCTCACCCGTTGGCGTCCATTTTGTCAACGTCATATCCGTAACGGATGTACTTGGTGGACCCCGGCATACAACACTGTCGTGTTCAAAGAGCAGAAAAAAAAACACCGGGCCGCCTTGCGTCAGACGTCGCCTGCCGTGTGGCAGGAGACACGGAGGGGTCACTCCACGCGCCGCAGTTTAAAAGAAAAAGGAAAAGCATGTAGGGAAAAATGTTTCAGCTCCACTAACGTGAAACCTATGGAGGGGCGAAGCATGCAGTGTGCGCCGGTGTTTTCCACAGCAAAATCACTGCTAATGTGCAATCAGAGACAGAAGAAAGAATAGACACAGAGACCAGCAGTCCGCTTTTATTTAACGTGCACGCTGCGAATCTTTATTGTTCCACTACGGACAGGAGAAATCTCCCACCGGCACTACATTGCAGGTCAAGATCCAGTATATATATATATATCACTTTAGGGTATATCGTGCAGCCGTACATCTCATGTGGCGTGATCATGCTCAAGATCAAATGGGTAATACAGGCCTAAAACAAGGCCAACAATGCTCAAAACCAGTGCACAATAAACTAAGGTCTAAAATAATAAAACGTGCACAAATAACAAATAATTAATTGCAATAATTTACCTAAAATTGTGGAAAACGCTTCTGACACATCCGGCTGATACCCGCGCCGTTCAAGAGAGGGCACCACCACCTCGGCAAGCGCGCGGCTGTCAAGGGAATCGTTGGTTACCTGTGCTACGCACTTCCTCGGGTTTCACGGTATAGGGAACCCAAGCTCAAGTTTGCGGCGCGACGACAGCGCCGCGCTAGCCGCGCTGCGGCTCTGTCGGAAAGCTCTGGAGCTTATGCGCGGCCGACTCAGCCCATTTCACGGTAGAGGTAGCGCACGCGTTCTTCTGTCGGTGCGGGTAACGGGGGGGGGGGGGGGGGGCGACAGCTCGGCACGTTGAACCGAGAGGCTTGCTGTGCGAAGCTGCGCATTTCCGCGATGGCAGAAGCGACCCCACGGAAGTGGACGTGAGGTCGGAAGTATTCCTGTGTCGTGGGCTGACACAACAGTGCAGACAACACCAAGGCACGCGATTTACTTGTGAAACTGTATTGTTTCCCGGTCGTGTCGCACGAGAAATAAAGGCGGCAAGCGTGGATAGCTGACAGCGCTGTCTCGCCTTCTATTTTGGTTATCTGAGTTCATCGCTTTCGTTCGTTTCCACTACCTGAATCGGTAAGTAACGCGGCGCATGCACGCAGTGACTACAGTAAGGATTACACGCAGTCTTCTCGTATTGTGAAAGTCCAGTTACGGTTGTTGGTGAAACAACTTTGTGTTTTGATTCCCCGTGTTCGTGAGACCTACCCGTCGTTGCCGAACGTTCACACTCGCGCTATACCGTTAGCGTTGCGCGGTTGGTTGAATTCAACTGAACTCGGCACATTGTCAGAAGTTCGGCGCCTGCAATTCACGCGTCGGAAAGGCTGCTTTATCACGCCGGAACGGACGTCCGTGCATTTTCAGCAAGCTTTGACATCGTTCTGCAGGTTTGCTTTGTTTTTGTCACTTTATTAGTGTGACATATATTTAAGCCGCTAAATACAACTGGCACTTAATACATGCTTTGCAATTGCAACCTTGAAGTAACCTTCTGTCACCTTCTGACTTTCTGCGATTTTGTAGCCGCGTTCGCGCAGCAGGTTTTATACGCCTGTCAAGTCGATATCATAAAAAGAGACTGCAAGCATGACACGAGAGCCGAAAAAACGAGGCGAGCAGTTCATCTTGCTTCACAGTGGTTAAAGCTCAGTCAGCTGCCTCGCGTCTTAATCGGCGGGTGAATCTCCAGAGGCACGGAGGACTTGACTCTAACCTTCTCATGAAACAGGGCCATGGCCGCGTAATTTCTTTTTTTCGCACGCCGCAAACGTTTGTTCACTAAAGTGCACGGCTGCTACTGTTAAGCATGCCATATCAAAATAAAAATCATATGATTCGTAGTCCACACCGTAGAACATCCATAGCGTGTACGGCTTCATTTCGGAGTGCATGTGGACCATTATTCATCTTTAACATGACAGAATGAGACTTACCTCGAGGTATACGTCCTACACGGTGTAATCGCGACTTGGGAAATACATTTCGCTTAGAGTCGGGCGTCGTTGTCGTCGATCGTCTGCTCTTCACCGTTAACGTGATTGACGAGCCTTTCTCCTTTTATCAAGTTCGCTTTTCGGAAGTGCTTGTCCAGCTGTGAGGTCTTTTGAACCCGCACTGCAGGAGGTACATTGTGAGGCGCCGCGAGAGCTCTGACGTGCACAGAGGCGAGCGGCAACGCGGTGGAGAGAAGGGAAAACGCTCGCTGCTTACACCCCAGTCATGGCCTCCGAGATAACGGGCGCGCAGCGGGTTTCTCTACGGCCGTCCCAATCGCCGCGCTCCCCAGCAAATAAAACGAACGTCGCGTCGCGCGCCCGGCTACCGCGGGATGGCGCACTCACTTGGGATTCCTTAAAGGATTCCTGCGGCAGCGGAGACCGCGGCAGAAAGCAGAGCGCGCGGGATTGCAGCGTGCGTATGTTTTTTTTTTTTCTGCGTACGAGCAAGCATTGCCGCCAGGATCTTCTGGATGCACTGAAGGCAAGTATTTTTTTCTGTTACTGCATTTATTTTGGTCCAATTTACGGAGAAAACCACGGCAACTGCTGAATTTTCCTGATATAAATTATTGTAAGGAGGTATCAATTCGTCTGTGGTAGTGTTACCTTTTTTTTTTCATTACGCTCCGTTTTGTCTCGGCGCGAAATACCTTGATTTGAGAAATATACAGGGGCGTTCTAGCATTCTTCCTTTCTGGAGACGTGTATGGGTGAAAACTGGGCTAATTTTCGTCGTTGAATCATATTGTCCTCCTATCGTGACGCATCGTTTTACTATTTGATCGCGTACGGATATTTATGAGTTGGTCAACCGAAGCACGGTTACGCTCTAGATAACTGAGTGCCCTGTGGATGACACTGAAGTAAGATAAGTAATTTTGCCGGAATATTGAAGGCTTCGATTAGCCGACCTATCATTTACTCCACACGTCGTTCACAGTGAAAGTGCCCAAGTTGTTATCGCCTCCTTTTTCGTCATCCGGATTTTACTTACACTTTGGTAGCACAATGGTAATATCAGCATCGTGTTCATTTACTGTGCTCTCGACTGCATCCAAATCAATCAATCGATCATAAATGAACAAAACGCGCCTGTAACCAGTCCGTGGTCGTCGCAGAACCGGCGACTTTCAGTCTAGACCACGGTCTAGACGTATGGCGACCGCCTGCAACCTCCTCCCTGTCTCCTGCGGCGCGACGGGAGGTACATAGTTGGAAAGGGAAACTGGGGAAGCCTCGTGGGCGAGTGCGAGGCATTGTGCGCTATGCGAGCGCGGCTGTCGCGCCAGACTTGATGGCGCCGGCGACATCGCGAGGAGAGAGCATGACGATTGCTGATGCCGAGTTTGGTCGGCTCAGTTAGCGTTCCGCTCCAGCGTGTGCTCGACCTTATTTCTTGGTAACGCGCTCATGCTGCGGCGTTTGCGCGGTTTTTTATCTTGCGTGCTTGTGTCGCTGGCGTTCTGCGTAAAGAAGACAAAATTTTGGCGTGGAAGTGGAAATTAATGTTCGATTCAATAGCAGTGATTTATTAATTGAAGTTGCAGACTACTTACGGCTATATAACTGACACTCTGTCAGTGCTGTCTGTTTTGTTGTTGTTGTTGTTGTTGCAGTTGCTAGAGAAAATGCTGTGAGGTCCTGTGTCTTCTCTTTAATTTCAGGAATATGGCATTGTAGTAAGAAGGTTATTAACAAGCGAAAACGAAAGTGAAGAAGACGACGGAGTGCGCGCGAGAGAGGCCAACGTGAAGCGCGTGAGCTTCAGAACGGCGACGACGGAGCGTGCGTGGCCAGCGATCGAGCAAGAAGCAGTTCGTTCGATCCGCGAGCTGGGGGCCATCAGACCAGCCGGGACGAGCCTGGCGTTTCCTGTGGCGAACGGGTGTCCCAGGCGAGGCCTTGCGGCGTGTTCCTGCGGTGGACGTGCGAGCGGGCCAGGCCAAGCTACTGATGGTGTGCCAGATGGCGTGTCCGAGACCAGCCAACTACCGAGTCGGCCCATGGTGCTGAGGCTGCTGGGGTCCGGCCCTACCGACTTTTGACGGCGTGGTTCTGGCGCCACGTATTCCGGTCCGGCACTACCGAATGCTGAGTGGACTCGGTGCTACTCCGGGTGCATCGTGGTCCGGTGGATCCTGAGCGAGCAGCTCGGGATCTGGGTCTGCCACGTCGACGGCTCATCGTGCCTCTCCTGCTGCGAGCGTGCGTCAGCTACGCGGTCTTCGGTACCGTGAGTGGCGTCTACGGAACCATAGACTCCGTATTAGGCAGAACGCGCGGATACTCGCGTAGACGTTTTAGGACTGCTAGGACTGAGGCTTTAGGGAAGAGTACTTGTGTATGTTAGTGTCCAGCAAGTGTATGTGTATGTATTTGTCTTTTGTTGAGTGTTGTGTATAAATGTTTTCTTGTCCTTGACTCTGCCTGTGTCTGAGGGCCCACGAACCCATCATCACAATTTGGCGAGCCTATGCCAGGATGGCTTATTAAAATCTGAAGCCTTTACTCAGATACAGCCTGTGTCATGGAGAAGGAAAGATTTATTGCACTTGGCCGAGAGCTAGGGTTGGAGAATGCTGAGCTGAGAGAGTGGGTAGAACGAGAGTGCGCTCAAGCTCGCGATGAACGCGCTAAAGAACGCGAGGTTGCGAAAGAAAATGCAGAGCGACAACAAAAGCTACTAGAGCAGCAGCAGAAGGGGCAAGAACAGGAGCTGAAGATCCTAGAGCTGAAGCTTCGACTTCAGGAGAGTACAGGGATGCTGCAGTCAACTGGGACTGATGAGCAAGGAGGATCTAGCACGAGCACCAGAGGGGTAACGGAGGTCTGCAGTCCTCATAAGCTGATACCGCCCTTCAATGAAACACGGGACGACCTCGACGCGTACCTGCAGCGGTTTGAACAGGTCGCAACGTGTCAAGGGTGGCCGCGTGACAAGTGGGCTCTTTCGCTTAGCCTATGTATGACAGGAGAAGCACTAACCGTCATAGGCCGGTTAGACCCAACAGCCGCGCTGAATTATGATCAGCTAAGAGCCGCGCTTCTCCAGAGGTTCCGCTATACTGCGGAAGGTTACCGTGAGAAATTTCGTCAAGCCAAGCCCGAAGAGAACGAAACTGGTCTGCAGTATGCTGCAAGACTCTCCGGTTACTTTGACCGTTGGCTGGAGATGGGCAAAACGGAGACAAGCTTTGCTAGCTTGAGAGAACTTATGATTTGTGAGCAATTCATGAAGGGTTGTTCTCCGGCACTCAGGATCTTTCTCAAGGAAAGAAGTTGTAAAACACTGAGTTCGCTGTGCGAGACTGCGGACAACTTCATGGAAGCACAGGCGCTCACAAACTTAGGAAAAGAACGTATTCCCAAGGAACCAGGACCGTCGGTGTCGAAGTCAGAGTCTGCGAAGAAGATGGAGAAGCCCGCAAGTCGCTGTTTCCTGTGTGACAAGGCAGGCCATCGCGCAGCTGACTGCTGGTCCCGCACGAAAGGGAATACTTCCAGCCGATGTGGAGTATGTGAAAAAGCGGTGACAGCAGTGACAGATGCCCCAGTAGGAAATTTCGCAAAGACCAGGCATCATGTATGCTGTCGGCGACACATGAAGCTTTGACACCTGAACAGCAGGGGAGGGGCTACGTTGTTCTCCAAGACGGCGAAACCATACCCATCGTCAATGCCACATTAAGTCGACGATCTGAGACCGTTGGAGTCACTGACATGCCTGTTGTGAAGGGATTCCTAGAGAACAGACCAGTGCATGTACTTTGAGACACAGGTTGCAACACGGTCGTCGTGCGCAATCCTTGGTTCCGAAGGAGAAGTTCACGGGAAGAACGAGCCCAGTGTAGTTACTGGACCGCACTGTGCGATACCTCCCAGAGGCAAAAGTCTTTTTGCAATGTGCATTGTTTACTGGAGAGGTACTCGTTAAATGCATGGCAGAACCATTATATGACGTCATTTTGGGCAACATCAAGGGCGCGGCATTGCCGGATACGTTACCTTCAAATGCATCAGCACCAGAGTATGGCCATGCCCATGTGAAAACCGAGCAGTGCACGGACTCCGGCAAAGGGAATTTTATCAGCGGTACGCAGAAAGTACCCGGTAATTTGGCCGCATTCCAAGCAAGTTCCAAGGGGAAGAAATCGAGTGAGTTCCTACATGGCAACGCATTGGAAGAGAGTCCCGAACCTTACAAAGAACTGGAGAAGGCGAAGAAGCCGCAGAAAGGCTACTACGGCAAAAAAGTGAGAAAGCGCAAGCTTGTCCCTGGTGATCAGGTGCTAGTGTTATTACCAGCCGATACTAACAAGCTGGTACTTTCCTGGCAGGGTCCCTTCCCAGTTATCGAAAGGTGCAGCAGACGTAATTACCTTGTCAACCTTGGAGATAAAGTTACGCTCTTCCATCTAAACATGTTGAAGAAATATGAAGAGCGTCAACCATTAAACCAACAAATGAGCGCACGGGCTACCGCGCGAAGCAGAGTATACTACAACAGAGAGAGAAGGCTTCACGATAGCGGCTTCAATCCACAAGCATCATGTTTCTGTATGACCGGCCGTTCGCTCTGCGCTGCGACCGGTAAACACTGACGTGAAGTCAGTATGTGAAACACCTAAATGAGTCTACGGTGCAGTTTGCTTCTGATGCAATATGACTTTTACGTAGAACACATTCGTGGTGTGGATGATGCGGGTGCTGATTATATGAGTCGTGCGGCTTTTACCAAGCAGTGACTTATTGCCGTTGTACACACTCTTTTGTCATGTTGTTATCATAGCGCAATTGCTCTTTCTGTATCTGCCGATATTTAAAGTGTACAACGTACTGAAAGCTGGGGGGAATGTAGTAAGAAGGTTATTAACAAGCGAAAACGAAAGTGAAGAAGACGACGGAGTGCGCGCGAGAGAGGCCAACGTGAAGCGCGTGAGCTTCAGAACGGCGACGACAGAGCGTGCGTGGCCAGCGATCGAGCAAGAAGCAGTTCGTTCGATCCGCGAGCTGGGGGCCATCAGGCCAGCCGGGACGAGCCTGGCGTTTCCTGTGGCGAACGGGTGTCCCAGGCGAGGCCTTGCGGCGTGTTCCTGCGGTGGACGTGCGAGCGGGCCAGGCCAAGCTACTGATGGTGTGCCAGATGGCGTGTCCGAGACCAGCCAGCTACCGAGTCGGCCCATGGTGCTGAGGCTGCTGGGGCCCGGCCCTACCGACTTTTGAGGGCGTGGTTCTGGCGCCACGTATTCCGGTCCGGCACTACCGAATGCTGAGTGGACTCGGTGCTACTCCGGGTGCATCGTGGTCCGGTGGATCCTGAGCGAGCAGCTCGGGATCTGGGTCTGCCACGTCGACGGCTCATCGTGCCTCTCCTGCTGCGAGCGTGCGTCAGCTACGCGGTCTTCGGTACCGTGAGTGGCGTCTACGGAACCATAGACTCCGTATTAGGCAGAACGCGCGGATACTCGCGTAGACGTATAGGACTGCTAGGACTGAGGCTTTAGGGAAGAGTACTTGTGTATGTTAGTGTCCAGCAAGTGTATGTGTATGTATTTGTCTTTTGATGAGTGTTGTGTATAAATGTTTTCTTGTCCTTGACTCTGTCTGTGTCTGAGGGCCCACGAACCCATCATCACAGGCATACTGCTGCGTACCCTTCTGCAAGTCGAATAGCAAAAAGAAGCTTGGGATGCCTGTAAAGCATTCCGTATAGAAGGAAGTGCCTGCAAGTTGTTAATAAAGGAAATATAAACAAAGTGTCCCTAATGGAAAATTTGAGTGCTGCTGTACGTGTGTTTTCATTTCGCTGTATGTTGTTACACCGAAGGAAAGAATGCACAAAGGAAGCAAGCACCAATACCTGCTTTTTGCGATACTGCTTCCAAACGGACTGCTTCCGTCGCAGGCCTTAAATCTAGCTTACAACATTATCAAAATACCTACTGTGGGCTCGGGGCCAGTGGTCGGCCAAAGCCCTCGGAGAACACATAGGCGACAATAAAAACGCGTTTAATTTACGGAGGCCCGGCAACGACTGATCGGTCTTTAGTGGCAGGGCGAGCGCGAGCCCCGGGCGTCATCACGCCCCGCCTCATCATGGTTCTTTCTTTTTTCTTCTCCTTCGCTAGCGTGCCCATACTATACATCCCGCAAATTTCGAAGTATAGTAGGTTTCTAGCACATGCCGATCTCTTGCAGAGGCATCGTTTTTCTAAGTGCTCTAATAAAGGCGGCGCAAATCTACAGCAAAAAAAAGCCCATTTGAGAATCGATAGGCCCCGGCATTTACTTGGCCTCTCGTACACCTTGACCAGACATTTCCAAATCAGCGCGAGGTTAATAAAAGCGCAAAACCATTTTTTCCTCGCCACATGCAAGCTGCGCCAACAGCGCGGCAGCGTTTCCGATCCCAAGAAAGAGCGCCGCGGTGCGGAGAAAAGAGCGCGCCACGCCCACCTCGGGAAATACGCTCTCTCCGTGCGATTGGGACGGCCGGAGAAAAACCCGCCGCGCGTCCGCCATCTCGGAGGCCATGCCCCAGTACCCCAGTTTCTCTTTTTCTGCCAGAGATGGCGCTGCCTGTCAAGAGCAGCAGCGCCGCTAAGCGTTGCTTGGGAAGCCTATAGTGGAGCTGCATTAAGCGCAGTATTCAGAACTACACCAAGACCTACACAGGAACAACATTAGCGCTACATGAACCGCAGAATTAGCGCAGGATTAGTATTTTACAGCGCAGCTGTTATGCTTAACGTTGTGCCGTTACGCGATCGCACATACTATCATCATCATGTATGGGCTCTACTTTCCTAGAGCGTGCAACGCAATAACTCCTCTATTTGTCTTCTGCTTCACTCACCGAACCTGTGCGCCCGGCGCGCGCACTCCTGCCGTGGGATACAATAACTCGTGTGGGCAAGAGAACGCGTACAGGGAGAGGGAAAGAACGAGAGGAACAAAGAAAGCGATCGAAAGAGAGAAAGAGAAAATCTTTTCGTGAAAAAAAAAGTCATTTACGAGGCAGGATTTCAACCCGCGTATCCACGATCCGAAGGCGAGCTTCGCAACCACTCGGCTATCCAGGCACGCTACCCGACCAGTACATAACCTTATATAGCATAGTGTAGCAAGGAGGTGGGAAAGAGAAGTGAGGGTGAGAAGGAGATATGTGAGGGCGCGTAGGAGGGAAAAGAGGGTGGAGAGAGTAAAGTATAGCATAGAAAAAGAGATAGAAAGAAAGAGAAAAAAACAGGAAGGGAGCGAATCAAAGGAAGGGAGAGAAAGATATGGACAGAAAGAGATAGAAAGAAAGAGAAAGCGAGAAATACGTAGAGAGAAAGACCTAAAAAGACGGAAAAAAAGAGAAACATAAGAAGACCAAGAAAGAGAATGAAATTACAGAGAGAGAAAGAATGCAATAGAAATAAACAGAGACAAATAATACATAGAAAAAATAGAGAAAAAAGACAAAGGGAAAGAAAGACATGAATAAAAAAAGATAAAAATCACAGCATATCCACAGAGTGAATGATGATGAGTGGGCGAAGCTGCGGAGGTTCATCGGTAAACCGTGAATCTTCCGTGAATACTGCCCAGTACATCATCACTGACGTGAGATCGGGCGCGTTTATACTAAAGGTTCAATGAGAGTTATGACGACTTGCAGCTCACTTTAATTTTACATGTACGCTGTGAATTTTCATTGTTTAGAAAACCATTGCTTTAGAAAACATCTGGCGTCTTTCGTTAAGCAGCTGGCGTCTTTTCGTTTTGCTTTAGAAACATCTGGCGTTCTTTCGTTTTGCTTTTAGAAAACATCTGGCGTCTTTCGTTGGTTTATTTCATCAATCAACGGCGTTTTGAACAAATTTTTATTGTTTAATCACGCACAGGAGAAATCTCACCAGGCACTACCTTGGAGGTAAACAATGGCTGCTAATGGGAATGAGAGACAGAAGAAGTCGGCTTTTAGCTAACACTTACACTTCTACTTCTACTAACGTTTCTTACTGGAACATGCCAATGGCTGCTAATGGGGAATGAGAGACAGAAGAATTCGGCTTTTAGTTAACGCGCACGCTGCGAATTTTTTATTGTTCAACAACGCACAGGAAAAATCTCCCACCGGCACCACCTTGGAGGTCAAGATCTGGTACTAGCGTTACGACTGGTTACGCACTACTACGACTACAAGGGACGAACGGGTGCCGCCTTAAGGAACTTCGCCCCTAAAATAAAGAGAAACAGAGAAGGCCACCTAGCTCCGCACTTCCTTCAAGGGGTCATGAGCACCCCTTGGGCTTGCTGAAAAAACACATCCTGCGGAAAGCTGACACGGCTATGAACTACTGAGCCAAATATTGTGGTCGTGCGTGCCGCGTAAATGCTACAAGCGGAGCGCGAGATTACTGTTTTCTCAGACGCCCTCTTTTCAAGCAGAGTCCGGTTCTTACTTTCGTCGGTGGGCGGAGCGCTTGTCAGTTGACGTCGCGTATCTGTTTTTCCGCGTCGCAAAAGACATAGCATCCTCTTTGGCCGATAGCCGACATAAATCGAGAGCGGCGTTCGGATCAGATGCGTTTCTTGCAACGGGGTGCCGCCACTTGCCGGCGCCGCACTCCTCAGTCTGCTAACTTTACACGGTAGCCACACTCGCGCACGCGAATAACAGCGGGAGAGCGATCGCGTTTCATGACGCGCGCTGCCGTAACTTCTTACCCCCGCCATCCCTCCCTGTGTAGCATCCAGTGCGCTCTTCTGGACGAGAAAAGAGATAAAGCGCTGAGAGCGTGCGCCAAACCCCCGTAACTCCGCCCGTTCTTGACGGATTCTAGAAAGATTTGCGGCAATCGATTCGGGAGGCAGTAAACTTCGATAATGGGGTCATTAGATCATTGCTTCGAAAAGTGGTTCATAACACGTTTCAGACAAGTGCGTAGCACTTTAGGGGCCTGACTTGTCATCCGTAGACCTCTTGTGGCGTGACCAAGCTCCAATAAAGAACTCAATACAGGCCTAAAACAAGGCTAGCAATGCTCAAAACCCTGGTTAAAAAAAACGAACATGGTCTAAAGTAATATGATTAACAGAAATAAACACAAAGCAATCGCAATAATTAATCTAAGAGAACCCTTCGGAAACATGCGGCTGACACCCACGCCACGCGAGAGAGGGCGCCACCGCCTCAACAAGCGTGCGATTGCTCCTCCCACCGGCGCTTCGCCAGCTTCGTCGCTATATCTGAAGGGGAAAAGAGCCTGACGGAACTCACTGCAGACGACACGTATCTCAACTGAAAAACAAGCAGGAAGTCGATAAAGCGCCGCGAAAAGTAGCGCGCATGTCGCTCACCGAGTTTGCCAATCTCCCTAACAGCATTCTTCGTGTGCCAGGAAAACCCTACATACCGACCTGAAACATTGACGTCATCGATGGTTTCGTAAACGGAGCAGTGCGAACTCTACGAACGAGAATCGCAGGGGTGCCCGTGCTATGCAATTCCTCAGGTTTCACAGCAGTGAAGCTGCATTTAGCGCACCATTTAGAACTACACCAATCGATACACATATTTGCTTTTATTGCGATAGCAATTAAATGGACAGTCTCGGCTGGTTTTTGCCGTGGCCGTCGCCGCCGCCGCAGTCTAGCTGCGTATATCTATAAGTATATATATATATATATATATATATATATATATATATATATATATATATATATATAAAGTCCCAAAGAAATATAATTCCGAAAAAACCTTTCGAAGCGCGGAATCGAACCAGCGCCTTCTCAATCCGCAGCGCGTGGCTCTAACCACTATGCCACAGAGCGCAGGTCGTCCAGGTGGCTAACGGCGAGCGTTATATACACACCCTTTACCGCAGTACTCAGAGACGGCAGGCGCTTATAAGCATTTCTCCATTACGAGCGAGATGGCGCTAGGAGCGCAACGGGCGCACTTAAAGCCGTCCGCCAGCTCGCCCCGCTCCTGCGAACGCCGTTTCTATTCGCCCAACATGGCGTGGTCGCATTCGTGCGCTTATCCGAGGAAAGAAAGGGGCGGGTGGGGGGGGGGGGAGCGGGGGGTTGTCTGTCTTGTGCTTTCCCCGTGATGTCCGCGCTGAAGTCACAGAGCGTACGAAGGTCACTTCGCTCGCTGCAGCGCCGCGTTTGCGAATGGAGCCCGCTGTTCAAACAGAGATAAGGAACAACTGTGACAGTTCGCGCTCTTCCTGTGCGTACCTGTTCGTTCGTTTCGTGCGTCCTGCTTTATGTGTGAGCAGTGCACTTCAAGTGTCGAGCTGTGACACATGATAGTTCGCACTCGTCCTGTGTGTGTTCTTTTCGTGCGTCCTTTGCGCTTCAGCGACGCGCTGGGAATTTCGAGCTGTTTTCCGTTCTTCGCGTTACACTCCAATTTGTTGCTATCGCATTCATTGCTTCGCCGTTGCGACGAAACTGTGACTTTTTTTTTGTCTTCATAAGACGATCGCCTTACATGACAAACGAACGGGCACATCATGGAGCACATCGTTTTCCTTTCTTACTAGTAAAGAAATGCCACGGCCGCTTGAGAAATCATTCGGAGTACCATAGCTGCACTATGGGAGAGCTCTACGCAGACGTCCCTCAAATGGCACTTAGCAGGAGTTAAGGACTGCGCCAGTGGAGCCGAGGCTTCATCGGAATAACGCGCAATCGTGATGTTGCAAAGCGACCATCGGAGCTCTGGTTCGCCACTCATAAATTTCTCCATATTCATACAGTGATGTTGCTGTAATGAACGACGATCAGCCATGGAGAGTTCAAGCTCCTACACCACGTACTTTTTATTTTATATGAAGTGTGGCACATCTCAAGCAGTTTTCGGAGCACTTTTTGGAGCAGCAATAATAATATTTCAGAGCAGGAAACTGCGTTTTAAAGCAGCTAGTAAACGAAATTCATGCGAAATCTCATTTGGGAGTTGTCTAAGTGATGCTAAACGTTGTTTTACTGGTCGAATGGGCAGGAAGCAAGAAGCCATGACAGCGTGTGCCATAGCCTGGAGCATTTTATCTGTTTTCCTGTGAACGCCTTAGCCGCCATTTCCTGTTCTGACGAGCATGTCGGCGGTCGGAAAGACTGCCGCTCCGATGGGAGGCGTAATGGCGTAAGCGCCTCCAGCTTGCCCCGGCCATGCCCCGGCCAGACCAACGTTACTAGACCAGGTTCAGTTTACAAACGGCGCCGCGTCGCGCGGAACCGCCACCGATTCCGCTTCGACTGGCGCTGCAGTCGCATCGGGATCCCGCGCTAGGGTGGCCCGCGCTGCCTGCGCTGCGCAGTTAGCTGCAGTTAGCTCGAGTAAAGTGGTATGATGTTCTCTGGTAGTACTCCTTGTAGTCTCCGTTGGAACTGCTTGCGGCGGTTAACCTCCCGCATTCTTTCTTCTGTTGCCGTGTATTCGGAACTTTGCCAGTGCTACGTAGCGGATGTGTTTACATGAGTGCTAATTGGATGAAGTGTTGTGTGTGCATCTAAGCCAAGGAGGTTACTCCTTGATCTAAGCCGACCAAGTAATGCCGACGTGTTGTGTGCCCGGTTGTACGAGCGGGTACCGGATCGACACAAGCCGGTTGGTCCGCCACTTCTTTTCCGCTCCTAGCTCTCTGCACGTATTTTAAAGTTTTATTGACTAACTCGCATGCATTTCTATGCAAAGTTTCTACGACAACACAAAGACACGAGTGTGCAAGTTAAAGTTACCAGAAAGCGTGCAAAGCGCTTGTAAGTACCGCCCGAAGCAATGATATCTGGGGTTTTACGAGCTAACACCACGGTATCATTATGAGGCACGCTGCAGTGGAGGGCTCGGAAATTTCGACCATTTGGTGTCCTTTAACGTGCATTGACATCGCCAGTACACGGGCCTCTAGGATTTCGCCTCCGTCAAAATGCGTCCGCCGCGGCCGGGATCGAACTCGCGGCCTTGAGGTTAGCAGCCGAGCTCCGAAACCGCTATACCACTGCGGTGGACATATGTACCGGCCAGTACTTGAGATTTATGCACAGTGAACTTGAGTTTACTTAAAAGTGGGAGGACAACCAGTGCATTTATCCTTTATTTCGTCGTAGTATGAGTAGACAGAAGTGATATACACCTAAGTAAACTGATGAATGAAAGCCCTGTTGCTTTGTTACTTTCTAATCTATGCTGAATTGCTAGTGAGTACAGTGGCCACAATTTGCCCGCCGATTTAGCATGAAGCAGCATTTACGTTGAAAGGGGGGTGCTCACGAGCACGGAAGCCACGGCCGTTAGTTGCGACGCGCGTGGGTTTCTGTGCGAATTGTTTGTATATAAATAGAAATGCAAAATGTTTTGTTCGAATGACGCGCGTTATAACCTTAGACTGATTGCAAAAAAGCAGGGCATGCGGGAAAGTAGCGAATAAGGTTACTAAATGGTAGCGAAACCACGCATGTAACTCGAAACGCCTGATGTTCCGGGAGCTTTGGACTCGAGACTAAAGCATGCCGCGCTCACATGTTTTGAAGCAAGCACAGAAAACACCAGTGGCTAAGATATGTTATAAGGTCGAAGTCTGGGTCAGTTGGTACATGACGCTGGGGCAAAAACTAGTCAAGAAGACGCCGGACAAGCGATAAAAGTGACACACACAACGACTGGATATGTTAAGATAAGCTAAGATATGTTGCTGCGGTGTATTTGAGGTTTTCCACACAGTTAAATGTAGATAAACGTGCACATTGGGCGCCTGAGCACAGCCTTGCGAGCCGCGAGGATGGATCTCGATGGAACGCTCGCGCCACCTGTCGGCCAAACAGAAAACGGAGACACAAGCGAAGCACGGCACCGGCGGAGAGTTTGTAAACTGAACCTAGGTCTAGTAACGTTGGGCCAGACCGCGGCCTGAAGGGCCGTAACTGAAGGCGCCCTCGGCGTAACGTCGACAGCCCGTCGTAATTAAAGCAGCCAATGGCAGCCGTGCGGATCGCTGCCCCCTTCGCGCCAGCAGCCGTGATCCTCCTCCCATCGGCCCCCGTCGAAGACGCCGGCCTTGATATAAAATTTCGTGATGTACCGTTACATGGAAGCGAGCGCTGAGGAGCGTGTGCCGTTTTAAATGCGAATGCATTTCTTAGTCGGGGGTTGTCCTGCGTCCCTGGCCGGCGTGCGTACAGGTGTTATCTCTCCGCGCGCGTTCCTTCTCGCCCCTAGCAACAGCTGCGCCGCGCCTAGCAACCGGAGCAGGTGGTGAGCGGAGGAGGGTAAGGGAGAGGAGGAGCGCGCGGGCGTGTGATGGCGCTCGCATCGCGGAGCAGCGGAGGGTAAGGGAGAGGAGGAGTGTACCCGGTGAGGGCGCTCGCATCGCGGAGCTCGCTCGGCGGAGAGAGAGCTCGGGCGCTCCTCCTCTCCGCGCTCGGACCTATATATATCATGCAGGGAGCGCGCGCTTTGGTGTCTTGATAGCGATGGAAATCCATGAAGTCGAATCTCTCGCGGCAGCGATACCACTAGGACGAAGTGTAACACAGTGCAACTCGAGCATTACGCCTCTACGTGCACACTCTCGTCTCTATTCATTAATTAATCGCACACTCATCGGGTGCACCCAAATGCATTCGCATTTCCTCACGATCCCCTTCGGGGAGGTGCGGCTTTTTTTTTCCTTCGTACTTCTTCCATCGTCGCTCGAGGCAAAACCCCCACACCACGCAGCGCTCGTGGGGCACATGTTAAAGTCCTCCCATGCAGTAGCGTCGCAGTGACGCGTCCCGTTGATAGCGCCCATAGCGCCACGAAAGGAGAGGCGGCATCTCAAAACAACGCGCCTTTTTGTGAGCCAGCGTGACAGCTTACATAGGGGGCGATCGGAGATCTGTTCGTTCCGCTTGTTCGTTTCCTGGGGAAGAACAAGCGCGCTGATTGGCTGAAGCGGGAGATGCCACTCAAGGCCGGGGGGTGTCGCCATTTCTTTTTTTTTTTGCTTGATCTTTTCTTTTTTGGTGACGTCATATCGCGGCATAACGAGTGGGGTGATCGGAGATCTCGGTTCTGCGCCGTTCGTTCTGTACCCATTCTGGCGGCGTACGCGATTGGCCGAAGCCGGAAAAAACCACGTCTCTGAGGGGCGTAGCCATTTTTCTTTTTGCTTGATCTTTTATTTTTTGGTGACGTCATACCACGTCATAACGAGCATGTCGTCTGCTACAAACGAACGGAGCGCGATACCGTTCGCACGCGTTCTCTCGAGCGAACAAACGGCTTCGCACGGCATGATGCGGCGATTGAGGCTGCCGCAACAGCTGATTTTGAGAAAATGGCGCTTGCGACGTGTGCTTCTCTTGCGGATGGAGGTGCGAGATGCGTTTGAAGACATGAGCGAGTGCGGCGTCGCTTTCTGTTCTCGAAACGAACAGTGCGAACAAAATGAACGGGCCTGCCACTGGGCTGTGGTCTTACGCGCAGGGACTTCTTAGTTCAAAAGCGCTACCAGCTACTGCCACGTGTCGTCCCGGTCCTCACTCGTGAACGACGGCCCCAGTGGGCACGACGGCGTAGCTATCTGTGGGTGCTCCTTTATAAAAGCCAGCAGAAGCTCCTTTTGACGATTCGACACCCTGGAGCCAAGCCAGACATTCCGGTGGGACGACATCTTGAAAAACTGCACCAAACGCTACTTTTCTCTTTTTTTTTTCGCGTGCGCGACTTCACATAGCCAGCACGTTAGAAAAACTAACACCAATAAATATCAGCACTCAAACCTATTGCTGTTTCAGAAACTGTTTGAGCTTGAAAAGAGAGAGAGAGAGAATTTATTTACATAAAGGCAGAGAGGTCGGCCTGAGCTATAGTTTGCTCTGGCCTGCTACTCTACACTGGGGAGGCGGGACAGGGGAGCGAAAGAGTGATGAATGACGATGGTAAGGTAGGGAGATGAGAATATAGTTCGTGACGCTGGGGCAAATCTAAAGACGTGCATCCAGTCCAGTGGCTTGTAAGAAGCCTACGACTGCATCGATGACCACACTTGTGCTGCTGACGTCAGGCCAAGGACCTAACACAACCTCATCGGTTAAAGGCCTACTATGATACTGCCCAATCGATGAGATTGGGCAGTATCATAAAGAAAAACAATATCTTTTCGTATAGCAACTGTATTAGAAGGCGAGAAACACTTCGTTTTGAAATATACGGTCCCCTTGCCGAGGACAAACGATGCGCGTCTACTTCCGGAAAGCTCGCCGCTCACCGCTTGACGATTGGCTGTCCTCTTCCTCTCGGCGGAAGAGAGCTGCGGACCGCCCACTTTTGTGACGTAACACCGCCAGAACGAACGCGGAACGAACAGAGATCTCCGATCCCCCCCCATAGTAATCCTGAGAGATGCAAGACGCCGCTCCACGGATAAAAACACAACTGAACAAAAAATTAACTCCTTTGACTTCCTTTGTGAGGCGCCACCTAAAGGGTACTCTCCCCCAAGAACGCAAAGCAGGCGCGAACGCTAACTGACGGAGGCGAGTAGGAAAGGACCAGAGGAGAAGGTGGTGCGGTGAACAGTCGGATCGGGCGCATATGGCTAGCATTGAAAAAAAATAGAGGAGGCGCTGATTACGCGCCACAACTAGACGAACGGCTAAGTTTAGGTGGCCAGCCGATACAGAGCCACACTAAGAACTTCTAGAAGAGATACTTCTTGATCTGCTTCTACACCATGTTGGTCAGCAACTAGAATGCTTAGCAGGGCAAAAACCTCCGCTTAAATCACCCTCGTGTCCCCTCATTCTCTTAATGGGGGGAAGAGAGACCTCTACTTGGGTCCAGTCATGCGTGTTTCATTGGTACCGACTCCGCCCTAAATATACATTGGCCATACCCCTTTTTAATTAAGAGAGGGTTATCAACTGAGCGAGAGTGACAACCTGTTGCGGTTCTCTCATACGGCTTGTCCACCAGCAGTTTTGCCCGTGAGAATGGGCAGTTTTTTTGGCTCTCGGCAGGTGCGTCTTGCAGTCTACAGCTTGTTCGGGGTATATCGTGGCGTCCCATGACCCTGCCGACACCGCCGTAGGTACAAAGGATAAAACGTGGGTGACGAACGGTCGAAGAAAAACACCCCATTCACTACTCCCCGGCTCTAAAGGCCAGTCTTTTCATGAGCAAGCGCTTCCGCCGGTCAGCGGGGTAGTGCGGCGTCCGTTAGTTGGTCGTGACACCGGGTCGCAAAAATGGCAGTCTGTGACGCCTACTAAAGGCTATAGAAACAACCTAGAGGCAATCTAGAACCTGCATACCCTTACAAAAAAACTTACAGCCCATCTGCAGAAATTCTACAGACCACGAGTCACCCCTGGTTCGGAATGCGGAAAGAAAAGTGAAAGACTTTCTGTCACCCCTTGTCACCTCCCAGTAGGCAATTGGAACACCCTTTCTGCAGAAAGTCCGCAGAGCATTTGTAGCCGCCAGGATGCAGCATGCCGGCAGAATGTCACCAGAGCGTCTGCAGAATTTCTGCAGCATTTCTGCAGAATCTGTGCGGAGCTTTGTCGTGGATGAAACAGCATATCCACGGAGTGAATGATGATGAGTGGGCGAAGCTGCGTAGGTTCATCGGTAAACCGTGAATCTTCCGTGAATTCTGCCCAGTACATCATCACCGACGTGAGATCGGGCGCGTTTATACTAAAGGTTCGATGAGTTATGACGACTTGCAGCTCACTTTAATTTTAGATGTATGCTGTGAATTTTCATTGTTTAGAAAACCATTGCTTTAGAAAACATGTGGCGTCTTTCGTTAAGCAGCTGGCGTCTTTTCGCTTTGCTTTAGAAACATCTGGCGTTCTTTCGTTTTGCTTTTACAAAACATCTGGCGTCTTTCGTTGGTTTATTTCATCAATCAACGGCGTTTTGAACAAAATTTTTATTGTTTAATCACGCACAGGAGAAATCTCACCAGGCACTACCTTGGAGGTAAACAACGGCTGCTAATGGGAATGAGAGACAGAAGAAGTCGGCTTTTAGCTAACACTTACACTTCTACTTCTACTAACGTTTCCTACTGGAACATGCCAATGGCTGCTAATGGGGAATGAGAGACAGAAGAATTCGGCTTTTAGTGAACGCGCACGCTGCGAATTTTTTATTGTTCAACAACGCACAGGAAAAATCTCCCACCGGCACCACCTTGGAGGTCAAAGCGTAAGACTTGTTACGCACTACTACTACGACTACGACTACGAGGGACGAACGGGTGCCGCCTTAAGGAGCTTCGCCCCTAAAAAATAAATAAGAGCTACCCTTTGCGTTAGCACCAGGAGTCAAGTAACATGCAGCATCCAGGGTTATAATACCGTACATACACCCACCAACACACCACCACAGCGTACACGCAACAACAGCAAAGTAAACACCGCACACTCGCGCTTCACAAACTAACACCGACCACCCGGTATATATAGCCATGGTATCTTGACCTGCCATTCAGTGCCGGTGGGAAAATTCCTACGCTTCAAATTTTTAAATTTACACGTTCACAGAATGCATGTAAATTTATGCTGAATGTTAGGTAGCCATAAAACACACAGATCTGTTAATCTACACCCGCCAAATGTGCAACGCTATTTTAATTAGGGCATTCCAATTACCAGCTGGCAGGCTGTCGCATGGTGCTGCAGAAAAGCTGCAGCCTTTCTGCAGAAATTCTACAGACCATGGACAACCCAGGTGCAGAGCACGTGAATACAAGTGACAGACTTTCTGTCACCCCCTATCAGTGTGTGACTGAAAGGTGAAATCCATTTAATCATTATTATCAAATGTATCATGGTCCAGAATATATAGATACATACGTATATATTATATACATCCACACGCACGCACTCTGGGCGCTCATTACCAGAAAAGGCTGCTTGCCGTCTGCTAGGGGTCTGCAGAAAATCTGCAGACTAGGTCTATATGGGGGGTGACTGCATGGTGGGTGACTGAAAAGTGAAATCCATTTAATTATTTTTATCAAATGTGTCATGGTCCAGAATATGTAGATACATACACATATATTATATACATCCGCACGCACGCACTCTGGGCGCTCATTATCAGAAAAGTCTGCTCGGGGTCTGCAGAAAATCTGCAGACTAGGTCTATATGGGGATGACTGGTGGGTGACTGGTGGGTGACTGAAAGGTGAAATTCATTTAATTATTATTATGAAGTGTGTCATGGTCCAGAATGTATAGATACATACATATATATTATATACATGCACGCGCACACACTCTGGGCGCACATTATCAGATTATCAGAAAAATCTGCTTGGGGTCTGCAGAAAATCTGCAGACCAGGTCTGCAGAAAGGTCAAGTCGACAGGGAGGTGACTGGGTGACTGGGTGGTGACTTATAGGTGACAGACAGGTGAAACCAATTTTTTGTAAGGGTAACCTAGCTAAGGGCTAGAAACAACCTAGAAGCAACCAGATTAGTCTTCAGAATCGTACACTTTCTCTGTTTCAAGCCTTGCGCGGCTCGGTGCAAGCGTCGCCATTTTTTTTTAAATATGGCTGAATAGTGAAGAGCACAATGTTACAGTAACATAGTTGTTCCAAGAAGCAGCGAAAATAAAACACTTGAACACTTTGAGCGTTTCTATCTATCTATCTATCTATCTATCTATCTATCTATCTATCTATCTATCTATCTATCTATCTATCTATCTATCTATCTATCTATCTATCTATCTATCTATCTATCTATCTATCTATCTATCTATCGCTTAATTTTATTGTTTTCCTGGTTTCTGGAGTAGTCTTATATGAACAAGCGGTCGTACCATACGCATCAAGGGAAGCTTCGGTGAACTGTCAAATGGATCATTCATACAAAAATTTATAGGGTAAGGCAAGGCGTACAGCCGCCGTCCTATCACTTAGACGCTGACATTCAATTAGCCCACAACAGTGGCGGTGACGGCAAGGCATGCCACTGCGTTTCTTGAACACCCTGCAAGCTTTCGTCTGCTGGGCGATTTCCGTAAATTAGAAGGCTGGGGTGACAGATATACCGACTCATTTAGTGCCCAGCAGCGAGATATAATGTAAACTACTACCGATAATACTTCAGCACATTTAGGAGTGGAGCTGTTTAAGCCAAGGAGGTTGGTTTGAGCTTTTCCTCCCGCCGTTTCGCCTGGAAACTAAGCTGCGCCTACTGCGCAGATGTAGATGTAGATGTAGATGTAGATCCTGTACTGCTGGCTCACACCCGCTCAGGGACCTACTGCGTACAAAGCAGTAACTCGGCCGGAGCGCGCTCTCTTCGTCCTCATCATCTCAGGATTGACTATAAATACAATTTCCTCTTGGTGACGTGCACTCGAGAAATGAGTATAGTTATAGTGCATTTCTCTGTACCGCCTAGTAATTTCGCGGGTAATAAGGCCTGCGGCCAGCACATCCATTGAGGTTGACGCGATGGATGTGCGATATAGGCAATTCTTTGATGCGAGTGCCTTGTGAAGAAAACAACAGAGAAGCACACAACATATAAATGGGTTAGAAAGCAGAGAGAGGAGAACAGAGTGTGAGAACACCTTGCTAATTAGAATTATGCTAATTATGGTATTGCTAATTAGAACCTTCATAATTAGGACTGTTCTTATGAACACCATGTAATTAGGCCAATGTGAATTGAGAGCTTTCTAATAATCCAGGTCGGCCGCAAGCTCCGCTGTTAGTTCAGCCTTCAAACACTAGTGCAAGCTGACCATACTTTTTTAAATGGGGAGCATTTTTTAGCGAACCTAAGGCACTTTGAGCGTTTCTATCTATCTATCTATCTATCTATCTATCTATCTATCTATCTATCTATCTATCTATCTATCTATCTATCTATCTATCTATCTATCTATCTATCTATCTATCTATCTATCTATCTATCTATCTATCTATCTATCTATCTATCTATCTATCTATCTATCTATCTATCTATCTATCTATCTATCTATCTATCCGCCTACGTCTGGGTACTCTCGTGATAGCCTCCTTACCTTTGTGTAGACCATTAAGAGGGTTTGACGAATATTATATGACTGTCTGGCCATGGCACGAATAACGCGAAAATCCTGTTGCGTACGTCGTCAAACCTTTCCCTCCAGACACGTGTGGCAGGGGCGTAGCCTAGGGGGGGTTGGGGGGGGGGTGTTCAACATTCCCCCACCACCGAAAAAAAATTTCTGGCTACGCCCCTGACGTGTTACACATACCATTTTACCAGGGGCCGCGGTATACGGGTATGGGCCACAGGTGATTGACAATTTATATCTAGCCAGGGACGGCGAGAATAGATATTGGCATTTTAAATGCGAGAGCGTCAAGAAAAACCGGCATCGGGAGCATTGACCCGACGAATGCAAAGAATAAAAATTATGATTCCAGCAGGAATCGGACCCAAGCATACTGCGTAGCAGTCAGTTATTCTACCACAGAGCCATGCCAGGTCTAGAAACGGCTTTGGAATAAGCCCTGTGCGGGCGCAATGTCGGTGCAACGTCGTGATTGAAGTGTTGGCTATTTAATTTTATAACAAAGCAATAAACACTATATCTGCAGTACAGGCGTCATGTCAGGTTAACTTCAATTATGGTTCCAATGTTGGCTCCGATTTTAGAGAAGGATAATAAAGATTGCGTTTGCATTCATATGATTCAGCAAGCTATATTCAAGCGTTGCTCGACCTCGGAGGAATACGTTAACGAAAGTTACATATGATATTTACATCATCGCACCGTAAAGTGCACTTTGTTTCGATAATACTAACGTATGTGCTCTAACGCGACTGCTGACGTTACGTCAGACCATAAGTTACCCTTTAAACGCCAGTGTTGTCGATGTGTCTGGTAAGCTCACGACATGCACACAACTACTACAGTTACAAAAACGCGTCGATCCACCTTGTAACGCTTGGCTCAAAGCCAAAAATGCAACGTAGAACGACTCGCTGACTCCTCGCATGAAAGCGCTTCCCACTAGGCGTGGGATCTGATATTTTTTTTTAATAAACAGTCTACACGTATGTTCCATGCGTGTCATTACCGCATAACCGCCATTGGAAGCGTGAATAGACAGGTACAATGTGCAGGTATTTAAATGCAACGTTCTCTCGCATTGCTCTTGGGCGACCCAGCAGGCCCGCGAGGCGGCGGAGAGGCAAGACCTCGACGTCCCCACGTGGGAGGCCTAGGCCCAGCCAAACAAATTGCTGGTTTTCAATAAAAGTTTATTCCTCCTCGCATTGCTCACGATACCAGCTTGTGTTATTGCGAGAGCTATTCTAGCGCCTACTCGCAGGCGAGAAAGTCGAAAGTTGTGTATCCATAACCTAAGGAAGTTGCGGCAGAGGTTTATTTGGTCAGCTCGGGAAACTGATACGCACCCTGGAGCTTGGTTCAAACTGGGAAATCTGCCGTCTACAGCGAACGGAATTCTCCTGTCTCCGAAATTCTGCATCGCTCACGCTGCCTCTCAACCACGGCGCCGAAACGCGACACAGCGTCATCTGCCGTATAAAGCGCTAACCCAGATATCCCGGATGTTTCCGCGGCTGCGTTGGCTACAGCAGCTGCAGTGTACCACGGCGCCCCGCTCACGTAGAGTTCGCGTGTGCTCCTGCAAGAGCAGAGGCATCGTACGTCTAGGCCTACTGGCAAGAGGCTTTCTCGCGATGCATGACGAGTAGAAAGAAGCATTCACCGAAGAAGGAACGACGCCGGCGGCGGCTGTGGGTTCGTCCTGCTCTGCAAGAACACCAGAAGCTTGGTCAGAGCCAGAAACTGCTAAGCCTTCTCCGAGGTCACGACGCGGACTATAACAGAGAGTAAGTCAGTTGAGATAAAGTGATAGTCGTGACAACAATTTTTTGCTTCACGTGGCACCTTTCGAAAAGAGCCAGTTGCTTACGAACAAGTCCGATGTCGCGACGGACTTCGACGACAGCAATATTACAAGCGCGTCACAATTGTCCGTCATTTTTCGAAGTACTGGCACGCGCTCAGATTGTTCTACGGCGAGGGAATCCGGCAGCAGCTGCAGCAAAAATAGGTCCTGCACCGACTGGCGCGCAAAGGGCTGTTTCGGCGTATCTCGTCGCCGCCGAGCTGGTTTCCGCGCCGCTCTAGCCGCCGAATGTCTCATTGTGAAGACCGCTTGAAAACGGTAGTTTGTATTTCAGAGTTCTGGCAATTACTTCAGAAAAAAGAACGCGTGACTTTCAGTATATGCTGAGATCAGTATATGCTCTGTATATATGGTCTCTCTTTTTTTCAATTTTTGTATTTTTTCAACTGTATTTAAGTTATTTATTTATTTATTTATTTATTCAATACTGCGGACTCGTGGTCCATGCAGGGTGGTTATTACAAATACAAATACAAAAGAAGTAGCAATGACACAACAATAATAAAGGGTGAAGAACGTTATTTTGCAGTTGGATCACATGTATCAGTAAGGCAGTTCCATTCACTAATGGTTCTCGGAAAATATGAAAACTTAAATAGGTCAGTGCGAGCAAAATGGGGCTAGGGCGTTTGGGTGTTGGTGTTGAGTGGGCCTGCTAGTTAAGGGCGTCAAATACGGGGATGGATCTAGAGCTAGTTTTTTGTTCCAAAGTTGATAAAGAAATTCTAATCTAGCGTTTTGTCTTCGTGCCTCTAACAAGGGAATGTCATTGGTTTGCATTAAATCTGAGGGTGAGTCCAACGGGGAAAATTTGTTAAATATAAATCTAACAGCCTTTCTTTGAATACGTTCGAGAGAGTTAATATTACGCTTAGTGTAAGGGTCCCATACTATGCACGCGTACTCTAGTTTTGGTCGCACAAGGGCAGTGTAGCAGAGCAGTTTAACATTTGTGGGAGCAGCAGTTTTAAGTTTATGTTTAAGGAGACATAGTTTGCGAAAGGCAGATGAACAAATATCATCAATATGGAGATTCCACGATAAGTTAGAAGTAAGTGTCACGCCGAGGTACTTGTAGAAGCTTACTTGTTGAAGTGGTGAAGACCCCAATATATAAGTATGGGTGATTCCACATAAGATCGAACAAACGATGGCTGGTCGACCTCTCACATTTATTTCAAAATTTTATATATTATTACCTGATGAGTGGAAAGAAGAGATCCGCAATTTGTTTTGCCGCCAAAAATTTTTTCGAACCACAGGAAATCAATAATGACGAAGAGGTGGAGTGCAGCGCTCATCCGCTCTGCTGTTTTGGCCAACTTTCGTTATGAATTGCACAAAATATATTAAAGTTAGGTAGCTGAAATTTATTTACCTAAATATATGCATGTTTTTGCTTCTGCTCAGGTATTTTTAGTTTTTATATGTAGTGTAGATGTTTTTATAAAAAACCTCAAAAATCGCCCAATCGGCAAAATTTTCTTTACTTTGAAGGTCTTTATCTCAAAAAAGCCTTGTAGCAGAGCGAGAAAAATTCTGCATTAAGTTCTTCGCATGCTTATCTACCAAACTGCCAAATCTTGTATTTATATAGCTTTTCAGTAAAGAGATATGATCGGGCTAAGTTCAAGAAAACACCGAACAATGGAAACTTCTGACGACAATTAAAAAAAAAACCCATTTTTTAAATTTCTTAAACTTTGTCCACTTATTCTCCTCCATATCAGCTTTCACAGTCATTAAAGACATGTTGCATAATGTCGTTGCACTAATAGTTACGGCCTCTCCAATGATACCCTTAGGCAAGGATGGGCAATTCCGACTTCTTGCCCAGCAAGTGTATAAAATGCAGGCAGGATTGAATTTCTTTTTATTAAAAGGCCAGCAGGTACATAAAAAGGTGTCGCCTGTACTGAAGACATTAATTTTGAAAATATGTGGTCACTGCAGCGGCCACGAGCGCGGGGCTACCGATCAGGCGCGCGTGCACCCGAGATGCTCGTTGTAAGAGACGGCGCAGTGAGAGCTCGTTCGTCCTCAGACCGATTGAGTTCGAAACAGCAACACCTCTCGGGTGACTTGAACGCACGTGCACCGGTAGTCGCAGTGATCTGGTTAATTGCGTCGATTTCTTTTTCAGGGGGCATAAGAATGTCATCGTTAAACTGTGCGTTCCGTGAAGATCTTTCATTGCAGTGGTAGCAAAAGCACGCGTAGCACAAGTAGTCCGTCTCACTGACAGTCACTGATCTTTCGGGCGTTAAACGTTCCTTCAAAGCATTTATGTGTAGGTCGGTAACTCTGCGAAATTTTGGCTTCTTTGCAATAATTAAAGGAGTACTGACACGATTTTGAGACATCGCAAAAGGGACATTTCTTGCTTCGTTAGTATGCAGTGTCCACGCTGTCCACACACTGGAGTCGGAGAACACGTATAAAATATTTTAATTTGACTTTGAAGTTTTTGTCGCTGAGCATGTGCAAGCCAGCCACACAGCAAGGACATTATCCCGACAAGTCAAGACAGTTCCTCCGAGTTCGCGAGTTCTGCGTCCTGCATGCAGCCTAAATCGTAGAAATCACTGTCAGGGTCACTGGACGACAATTCACTCATCGTTGTCTATTGCACCACGAGCAGATGACGGATTTCCCGCTAGTACGTCACGAATTTCGGTATCTCCGTGACGTCACACTGCTATGAAACGACACTGAGAAGCCACCCCCTCGATATCGAAACCGAAAGTGTCTTTTTAAGGTGTCGCTAAATAAAATATATAGGATGCATTCCCAGGCACCACAATAGTCGTTTTAGGTTTCTCGACACCAGTATTTTTATTTAGAGCAACAATCCGAAATTTTTTAAAATTCATGTCAGTACTCCTTTAAGCTTCTTGTGCTTCCAAAGGTAGTCTCCACAATAGACTCATTCAGAGCTATACTTTCTCGTCATGAGACGCACAGGAGGAGTAGAGTAAGAGCAAAGCACAAGAACTATCCGCGCCGAATGAAGTGTGAACAGCGCACCGCACGCGCGGCCAGTTCACGCAGTCTGCTGCCGACATCTAATATAGACAAGCGCATCCGGTTACCGATAGTTTTGCTTTTCTTTCCTTTGACAATCCATATTTTGCTTTGCTACTGGAGCACCAAGTTCATGCTTTCCACTGATCGCAACTGGCGCAGCGCAGTTTCTGTGGCAGCAGCGTCCGTGAAGCGAGCGCTCATAGCTCCCTTATAGAGTTTTCATCTTGCTTCCATCTCCGCCGTGTTATCAGCGCCTAGCTGAAATGCGAACAGAGGGCGGATGGAATAGCGAAGCTCCAGTGCACGTGCGTTCAAGTCACCCGAGAGGTGTTGCTGTTTCGAACTCAAACGGTCTGAGGACGCGAGAACGAGCTCTCACTGGGCCGTCTCTTACAACGAGCACCTCGGGTGCGCGCGCGCCTACTCGGTAGCTCCGCGCTCGTGGCCGCTGCAGTGACCAAATAATTTCAAAATTAACGTCTTCAGTGCCGGCGACCCCTTTTTAGGTACCTGCTGACCTTTTAATAAAAAGAAATTAAATCCTGCCTGCATTTTATACACTTGCTGGGCAAGAAGTCGGAATTGCCCATCCTTGCCTAATGGTCTCATTGGAGGGGCCGTAACTATTAGTGCAACGAGATTATGCAACATGTTTTTAATGATTATGAAAGCTGATGTGGAGGAGAATAAGTGGACAAAGTTTAAGAAATTTAAAAAATGGGGTTTTTTTTTTAATTCTCGTGAGAAGTTTTCATTGTTTGGTGTTTTCTTAAACTTAGCGCGATCATATCTCTTTACTGAAAAGTTATATAAATACAAGATTTGGCAGTTTGGTAGATACGCATGCGAAGAACGTAATGCGGAATTTTTGTACCTCTGCTACAAGGCTTTTTTGAGATAAAGACCTTCAAAGTAAAGAAAATTTTGCCGACTGGGTCATTTTTGAGGTTTTTTATAAAAACATCTACACTACACATAAAAACTAAAAATACCTGGGCAGAAGCAAAAACATGCATATATTTAGGTAAATAAATTTCAGCTACCTAACTTTAATATATTTTGTGCAATTCATAACGAAAGTTGGCCAAAACACCAAAGCGGATGAGCGCTCCACTCCACCTTTTCGTCATTATTGATTTCTTGTGGTTCGAAAAAATTTTTGGCGGCAAAACAAATTGCGGATCTCTTCTTTCCACTCATCAGGCAATAATATATAAAATTTTAAAATAAATTTGAGAGGTCGACCAGCCATCGTTTGTTCGATCTTACGTGGAATCACCCGTATATGATATTTGATTTTTTTTACGAGTTACTGGAAGGCATACACATTTGCTCGGGTTAAGACACATTCCCCATTCATTACACCATTCATTTATATTGCACAGGCTACTGTTCAGGTCGTTGTAATCGTCATTGGAAGTGATTTCTTTAAACAAAACACAATCATCTGCAAACAATCTTATTTCTACACTAGGGTGGATAACATCAACAATATCATTGATGTACAATAGAAAAAGCAAAGGGCCTAACACACTGCCCTGTGGTACGCCAGATGTGACGGGAAGACAGTCTGAATGTTGACCCCCCACATCAACGTACTGTTAGCGGTTATTTAGATATGCGGAAATCCATGAAACATATATTTCTGGTATACCTATTGTTCTAAGTTTAAAAATCAGTTTATTATGAGGAACTTTATCGAAAGCTTTACAGAAGTCTAAGAAGAGCATATCTATCCTACCGTGCCTATCGAGGGTAAATGCAAGAGAATGAAACAATGAGACGAGATGAGTTACGGTTGATAGTCCTTTCCGAAAGCCATGTTGATGTTTGGTCAATATTGAGCGCTCTTCGAGGAAGGTAGTTATACTAGTAGCTATGATGTGTTCGATGAGTTTGCAACATTGCGAAGTTAGGGAAATAGGGCGGTAATTTCCTAGTGCTAAGCGGTCTCCCTTTTTAAAGATTGGCACCATTCGGGCTGTCCTCCAGTCACTGGGCAGTTGTGAAGATAACAAAGAAGAGCGAAAAATAATAACCAAAAATTTTGCAACAGATAAAGCATATCGTCGTAGGAATACGTTCGGTATGTTATCAGGACCACACGATGCTTTGGCCTTCAAATTTAGCAACATAGATACGACACCAGGATAAGAAATAAAAAGTGCGTCGGCATAAGGAAATGCTCTCGCGTTACATGCACAATTGAATTCGGAAGTGTTGAACACACTTTGGAAATATTGATTGAAATGCCGGGCAATGTCCCTCTGATCCGTCACGTTGGTTCCCTCGACTGATATTTGCGATACTGGTTTTTTCTTTTCGCTGATAAAATTCCAGAATTTACTGGGGTCGCTTGCAATAAAGTTAGGTAACGAAGTTTTAAAGTAGTATTCTCTCGAGCTGTGCACAGCTTGAGCGAGGCTGTTTTGCGCATCACATACCAAATTAGCCGGTGCGTGTCTTTTTTTCAGTCGCTTAACTTTCCGCTTCATCTGAATAATGCTGCGAGTTATCCAAGGTGTTTGCCTGTTAACTTTTTTACTCTTAGATGGCACAAACTTATCTAAGCAAAAACAACACATTTCTTTGAATCGAGTCCAGAGAACGCTGACATCTGAATCGTCAAAATCGGTAAGGCATGTTTCCGTATGTTGAATTATGTCTGCATCGTTAGCCCTGGAAAAGTCTTTAAAGTAGCGAAGTGACGGATGTTTACGGCTTGTTACTGGAACTAATGAAAATGAAACGCACACAAAGCTATGATCAGAGAGACCTTGCCCTACCTCTACAGCATATTCAGAGAAATTGCGGTTTAGAAACACAAGATCTAATATTGAGGCGGAATCGCCCTGTACGCGGGTAGGTACGTGAACAACTTGCAACAGGTCATGCATAAGCATAATATCAAATACAATGTTAATATGCTTTGAAGCGTTAATACCGGCATCAAGGCGCTCCCAGTCTACTCCAGGTAGGTTCAGGTCGCCAATCAATAAGACCTTTTTGCTCTCAAATTTAGCCATGTAATTTTTCACTGTGCTAAGGTATTCTGGAGTGACATCCGGCGGTCTGTAAAGCCCAATTACAACAAAACTATGACCCCAGCATGCAGCCCTAATACATAGGCATTCTATGTCATCAAGCTCGTCTAATAAAACAGCATCGATACAATTTTTTACCAATATAGCTACCCCTCCTCCCCTTGTGCGTCTGTCTTTACGAAAAACAGTGTACGATGGGGGAAAAACGTCATCATCGGGCAAATACTCATGCAGCCATGTCTCGGTAACAACCGTGATGTGTGGATCGTGTTGTAACAGAAGTACTTGAAACGCTTCAGTTTTGTTCACAATACTTCGGGTATTAATATTTAGAAGCCTTAACTGCTTGCTACATGACTGTGGGGTAGGTTATGTGTGTGTATTGGAAGAATGACGGTCTTCTGCCTTCACTCTCCTGTCTTGTAGTTCATCCCAATGAAATGTTTCTTTATCAACTTAAGCCTGTCATGAACTAAGAATACTTTTTTTCCTTGCTGCTTTTCGCTCTTAGCACTATCCCACAGTAACTTCCGCTTCTTGAGCGTCGACTGTGAATAATCGTTCTGAATAGACACTTTTGATCCCTTAAGCTTTTTGGCATTTTCTAATAGTACTTTCTTTTCATTGAAATTTTGAACGTGCAGGATGATGGGCCTTTTACCGGTTTGTTTGCCTAGTCGGTGAATGCGTCCGATGGAATCACATTTCACACCAAGCTTTTCTGTAAATATTTCCTTCACAACTTTTTCCTTCAGGGTTGCATCGGTTTCATTAGGGCATTCGGGAATCCCGTGAATAATCAAGTTTGACCGTCTACCACGGTCTTCATGTCGGTGAGCTTTCTATTTTGGAAGTTTACAATGCGTTCCAGTGACTTCCACCTTTTCCACCTTTTCCACCTTTTCACTGTTTACAGGAATACTCCGTTCCTGGGAATCCTTTTGTGCTGAAATGAAATCTTGTACCATATTTCTTAATTCAATAAACTGTTTCTTCAATTCTAGCACCTCATCATGAATTTTAGTTTGGCCGTTTATCACTTCTTCATAAAGTTCTTTCTGTGTGGGGCCAGGGTTTGTATCCACATCACCGCATAAGATCAAACGACAAGCAAGAAAACACTCATATGCTATATTCCGACAACGCCGGGGGCACGGCAGAACCACGATACAACTACAATCACTGCGAAACGAGCTCACGCTGTAACTAACCTGCACAAGGCAGTTCAACCCACTCCTGCATGGGCACTAGAAGGGCCTGCAGTATTGTGAAATAAAATAAATAAATAAAGATTATTGCAGTACGCATTGTCAAATGACATTACAAGATCGGTCATGTGCCACATTTTTTTATTATTGTGCTAGCGTTGTCTTTCCGTTCAATTAACACTGCCGTTGTCGTAACCAAAAAAAAAATTACATTGACCGTAAAGCGCAGATTGATAACACAGGGATACCTCTGAAATATTGTTTAGATGGAACAATTGCTTCAATAGCAATCGACTGCCAGCCACAGTTCGAGAAGCCGCAAGACTATTTACGCCAACTGTACTTTCACATGAATCACGAAAAGTTGTTGGGATGCTTCGCTTTCATGAACGCATTAGAAAAAAATTACACCATTTTCCGCTAAAGGGGACAATGAGGCGATGCGAAGCCGGAGCACTTGCACGATCGCGTTCCGTTCCCGTTCTTTGGGCATGCTACCGACCTCGCGTCGTGGAACGCGAAGAGGAACGCTACGCGCGTCTTGTCTTCCCTCTAGCCTGGCCGTTAATTCTCACAGGGCGAGCGGGGAACGCGGGCGGCAGGCGTGCGAGAGGGGGGCAGCGTAGGGGAGGAGAGAGAGGGGGAGGGAACGCGCACGCGCTGGTGCTCATCGCGGCCTTGCGCAGGAGAGAATTTCGGCATGTATAGCCCGCGTTTCAGAGGAAGAGTGGAGAGGGAAAGTGGAGAGGGGGAAATGGGAGAGGAGGAGGGGTGAGGGGGAAGGAATGTGGAGAGGGTAGAGGAGAGGGTATGCGCATGCGCAGTAAGGGTGGTCACGCTGCACACCACCACCACCACCGGATTGAACTCTGCCATAAGATACTTCGCATCTAAAAAAAAAAAGAGTTGACTTTGACTAGCTTGCACTCTGCTTTGACGTAACCGCCAACAATGCTGTCGGCACGTCTGTAGAGCCAGAATGTATAGGCGTTATGTATGAATCGTATGGTTTTCACAAGCAAAAACTGTAGTCGTACGACTGAAAAAAGGAACCCCTTCGCAATTGTTCAAAAGAACCACCCCAATCGCTCTCGCATATATTAAATCATTCTTTCGAACATTTATTATTTATTGCGGTGGCTTTACACCTTAGTCATCGCTTGTCGAGGATTTCAACAGAAGCGCACATGGTTTATACGAACCTTTAAAAACGCGAGTTTAGTATGAAAAAAAAAAGAGAGGATGTTATAAGAATGCCACGAAATCAACTGTCACTCGAAAATTGAAAAATTTATGAGACGCACTACCGTTTGTGACTGAACGCATACTCCTCTCAAATAACGTAATTGCTCTCAACACCACTGTTGCCAGAGTTTCAGCAATAATTTTTCTCGTGTGACAACAGGAACACAAACTGTCACAATAAGCTGTTTTAGAATAGCGTACGCAATGATGGCGTTTGTTGCGTACGCCCGCTATTTCCGTCACTTAACGGGGAACCGCAAGAGAATAGCGTGCGGCGCATGCTATCTTGGCGTACGCTATTCTAAAACTACCTATTAGCTGATACATGGTTCCGGTCAAGCGAATCTTGCTGCTTGTTTTTTTTTTTTTCACATAACTATGTAGACGAGAATAGTGTGCAAAGCCTGATGCCGCCAACGATGCATTGAAAATTTGTCAAATAGCTTTAAATACAGCAGAGTAAATATGTACAACAAGAATGGCGCGACGTCTTCCTGCCCCACACGACGAAAGCACGCGCCCCGTACAAACTAACTTGGTGCTACGCCGGCAGAACAGGATTTCCAGACACGCCGTGTAAGTCTATGCCGGAGCTATAGCGCTGAAATCCCAAGCGCTCGTTGCACGTGGCACGACAAAGGTGGGATTATTACATGCGCAAGTTCACACCTCTAATATATGATTGTTCTCAATGTCTGCCTCAAGCTTACTTTCATGTGATCTAAGATCGCGTAATACTGTCGGTGATTGAACTGAAATGCTAAAAACACGAAAGTCCTGTCAACGATGAGCCGATTACACCGATCCTTCGATGTTCAGTAATGAGGCGCCTGATGGCGCGATGCCGGACCGGTGCTGTTGAGGGCCTTGACCGTTGGCGACAGGTAGAAGATGTACTGGCCAGTCGTGTTCATCGAGATGATCAGCGTGGAGAGCAGAGCCGTCTTCATGATCAAGCCTGCCAACACCTGCGCATCAAGGTTTCGCCGTCAAAATCTGGCCTTTTGTGAGGTTGCAATGCGAAGCAGTACAAGGGACAGGGAAACAACGAGGGCGAGCGCTTGCGTGTCCCTTGTCCTGCGAAGCAGGACAAGGGACACGCAACAGTACTAAACAGTACTAAATAACCAACTTAACAGTATACAGTACTAAACTAACATAACAGCACTAAAAACCAACTAGCCCAAACCACCTGTTTGAGACGAGTTTAATAGAAAAAGCGATCTGTCAATGTGGTGGCCTAAAAAAATTATGAAGCCCTTTCCCTTATCTGGAAAATCCGGGCAAGCGAAGCTTCGCGTGTGCGTGCTGTCATGACCTACTATTTTGCTTTCTCTATTTATTTATTTCTTCCGTTCTTTGTCTTTTTTTCTCCTTCTTTCTTTCTTTCTATCCCCAGCGGAAGCAAAACTGCTCCGATTGGTCGCCGGCGTGGCGTGAGGGCGCGCCTACGCATTTGGCATCGTGCCTAATGACTCACGTTCTGGCGCCAGCGCCAGAACGTGAGCACTCGCGTTCATATCCAGGCAACAGTGAAGTGCGGCAACGCGAAATGACAGGTGACGTCGATAAAAGATCAGATTGCCATATCAAAAACGGCTGATAGTGGATAAGCCTACGATCCAGAAAGCGTCACTTATCGGAAAACGGTGCATACCAATACGGATGTAACCGGCGCACCTTCAAGGGCCGCATTTCTCAATGCGTTCCGGCGCCGTGTTTTTCGCGCGCGACAACTTCGCCAGCGAAATCTGTAACTGATAACAAGCTTCGCTTGAATAAGTTACACAGAGAGAGCCTTAAGTGAAGCGTATCTTTAAATAATTGAATTTATTGAAGTCTACATTATTCATAAGTGGTGAAGAAAGGAGGCCTCGGCGCACAGCCGATGCGTCGTCGACATGACTTATCCTCGAAGCCGCGAGGCCGCGAGGCCTTGTTCCAGCGAGAAAACCTGTAGCTGGGTCCCTAGGGCCCAGCTACAGCGCCGATAAAAATGTATAGGGGTCGAAATGATGTCGAAACGCCGCGGTGTCGCTGGATCATCAGCTATTAATCAGTACATTGGCAAAAAATCACAGCATATCCACGGAGTGAATGATGATGAGAGGGCGAATCTGCGGAGGTTCATCGGTAAACCGTGAATCTTCCGTGAATTCTGCCCAGTACATAATCACCGACGTGAGATCGGGCGCGTTTATACTAAAGGTTCGATGAGAGTTATGACGACTTGCAGCTCACTTTAATTTTACATGTACGCTGTGAATTTTCATTGTTTAGAAAACCATTGCTTTAGAAACATCTGGCGTCTTTCGTTAAGCAGCTGGCGTCTTTTCGTTTTGCTTTAGAAACATCTGGCGTCTTTTCGTTTTGCTTTTAGAAAACATCTGGCGTCTTTCGTTGGTTTATTTCATCAATCAACGGCGTTTTGAACAAAATTTTTATTGTTTAATCACGCACAGGAGAAATCTCACCAGGCACTACCTTGGAGGTAAACAATGGCTGCTAATGGGAATGAGAGACAGAAGTCGGCTTTTAGCTAACACTTACACTTCTACTTCTACTAACGTTTCCTACTGGAACATGCCAATGGCTACTAATGGGGAATGAGAGACAGAAGAATTCGGCTTTTAGTTAACGCGCACGCTGCGAATGTTTTATTGTTCAACAACGCACAGGAGAAATCTCCCACCGGCACCACCTTCGAGGTCAAGATCTTGTACTAGCGTTACGACTGGTTACGCACTACGAGGGACGAACGGGTGCCGCTTTAAGGAGCTTCGCCCCTAAAAAAGATTACACCATTTCCCGCTAAAGGGGACCATGAGGCGATGCGAAGCCGGAGCACTTGCACGATAGCGTTCCGTTCGCGTTCTTTGGGCATGCTACCGACCTCGCGTCGTGGAACGCGAAGAGAAACGCTACGCGCGTCTTGTCTTCCCTTCTAGCCTGGCCGTTAATTCTCACAGGGCGAGCGGGGAACGCAGTCGGCAGGCATGCGAGAGGGGGGGAGCGTAGGAGAGGAGAGAGAAGGGGAGGGGACGCTCATGCGCTGGTGCTCATCGCGGCGTTGCGCAGAAGAGAATTTCGGCATGTCTAGCCCGCGTTTCAGAGGAAGAGTGGAAAGGGGCAGAGGAGAGGGAAAGAGGAGAGGGGAAGGGGAGAGGGTATGCGCATGCGCAGTAAGGGTGGTCACGCCAAACACCACCACCACCACCGCCACCGGATTGAACTCCGCCATAAGATACTTCGCATCTAAAACGCACAGGCTCCCTTATGCCACGGAAGACGACTCGAAGGCGAAAGCTATCTTCTTTTTCTTCTCACTCGATGTATTGATCACCCCAGGATCGGAGGCATTGCAAGCTTTCTGCGCCTCACCTTGTTTTGCACTGCCTCCGTGATCAACCCACCTTTGACCAAGCGATGATGTCATGTGACGACATATGACGTCATCATGTGACGTCATGTTATGTGACGTCATTATGTCTCAATTTCTGGCCATCTGTCCCGTCATGATATCGTCATCAAGTGATGATATTTTGTATCACTCGTGTTGACACCGCCTACGCCGACAGTCGATTTTCGAGTTTGATGACGCATGTGAGGCGTTGGCCTTAATATTTCGCTTCGCTTTTAAATGCGAAGCATTTCTTAGCGAACCTCTGGCACTTTGAGCGTTTCTATCTACGTATCTATCTATCTATCTATCTATCTATCTATCTAGCCGCCTACGTCTGGGTGCTCTCATGATCGCCTACTTAACTTGGTGAAGACCAAAATTTGCATGGGAGGGTAAGAGGATTTGACGATTATGATTGCCGGGTCATGACATGAATAACGTTACAATCATGTCGCGTACGTCGTCAAACCCTTTCCGCTAGACACGTGTGGCACATACCCGTTTACCACGGGCCGCGGTGTACGGGTATGCGCCACAGGTGATTGACAGTTTATATCTACCCAGGAACGGCGAGAACGGACATTGGTAACTTAAATTCTAGAACGTTAAGGAAAACCAACAATGGCAGCGTTGACTCAACGAATGGAATGAATGAAAATTAGGATCCCTGCAGGAATCGAACCCAAGCATTCTGCGTGGCAATCAGGTATTGTACCACTGAGCCATGCCAGGTCTATAAACTAGTTTGGAAAAACAGCCTACGCAGGCGTAATATCGGCGCAACGTCAATTGTGGTTGTGGTGCTTGCTATCGAATTTTACAAGAAAGCAATAAACACTACCTGATACTCCTACGATGTGTACTCCCACGATACATGCATCATATCAGATTAACGTCTGTAGTTCCAGTCTTGGCTCCGCTTTTATAGCAGTCTAAAAAACATTATCTTTGTATTCATATGATTCAGCAAGCTATATTGAAGCATTGCTCGACCCCGGAGGAATACATTAACGAAAGTTACATATGATATCCACATCACCGCACCGTAAATTGCACTTAGTCCGCAAGAACGACGCAGTGTCCACTTCATTTCTTACGAGGCTGGGCGATGACCTCATGATGACCGAGGATGATGCCAGATTGAGTGACAGCCGCTTTGTAGACTAGGCTATGTAGGCCACATACGCCCAGGTAGTCTACGTATACGACAAACACCATCCACTGATGTTGGTCCACGTAGCACTATCCAGGCCTACCAGCCTCGACGGCCTATACCTCACCAACGCCAAGGGTGGCTTCAGGTTCCTATTTGTCGCCGGATCTGTCGACAGCCGATTTGTCGACGAAATGACCGAGGCATGAGGATGTAGATGCGGTCACTGACCAAGTCAATGTAAAAAACACAGAGACGTTTCGGGATCCATACGGGTTCCTTGTTCACACTAAGCAGGCAAGAGCCGTGTGTCGCTTTTTTATGCTAAAATGTGACGTAATGAACGGGTGTAGGTGTAGGAACCGAGGCATCCTAGAATTCCAACAGCTCTACTATACCACATACTTCACTACACAGGGACCCCTCGTCCCCACGATCACGACCGGATCCTGTAACAAGTCATGACCAGCTACTGGTGCTCACTGATCACGGTGATGATGTCCATGTTTAAGAACTGTCAAGAACGTCTTGCACACATGCACACGGGTTCGTGAAACGTGCGTGCGTTCTCGAGACATATATGCGGCTCTTCAACATATATATGTGTGCGTATAAAATTTAAACATATCTTTAGCGTCATTTTGTAACGTGTCGCTTAGTAAAAAAACTACGCCACAGTCACCTACCAGCCGCATGCTTCGCATAACATCGACTCCCACGGTACGTGGGATCTGCCGATTTTTTCAATTTCAGATCCTCTCGCTCACACGTCTTGTGAGAATGCACAAAATGACTGACCAAATTCTCATCTCTTCGTTCGAAGTGATAAAGCGCCAAAAATCCAGGCCCATAATCGCCTAACACGCCTAACAGGTATTGCATGTTAAAGAGGCAATGGGTTGCGTACTTCTCTTGCATCAGGCAAAAAATTGACTTCTTTGGTTACTTGCTTCGTATTTATAAATCTATCCTCGCGAAGGTAATAATGCGGTGCGCAGCGGTGGCCGAAACACAAGCAGTGCACCCTAATCGCTCCCACCTACAACTGTACTCCCTTTCCTGTAGTTCTTCATACATGCTGCCCAGTCCCATCCAATCGGGTGTTTAGGAGCAGAGCAAATAGTCCCTCAAATATCTTAGCAATCTAGGAATATGTTTAAAATACAAGCAAAAAAAATTTAAAGATAGTTAAGACTGATGTCCTATTTTTTAACTATGAGAGCGTTGCAATCCGTCGTGAGATTATTAGACAATTCCTTCATGGAAACACACCTCTGCGGGAGGCCTGCTGCGAGGTGGTGATGCTCCGCCTTTCGGCAACATGGCGTCACCCGAGTGGATTATGTCGCCTGTGTACCGTCCATCGAATGTGCGCGATTTCTCTGAGTCGGAGAATCAGTTAGCTGGAACGTTCCTGAAGAACATCACGTCGAGTATGGAAGCAGTGCAGGTGCGAATTCGCTCATCACGAGGACGGCAATATTCACCCAGGTAAGCAAGCGAACGCTCTACGGGCGGCAAATGCAGGCGGGGAAGGTGGGCAAAGTGCTGCCACCGAAGAAGCGTTCTAAACACCGTGAATGTGCGAAGAAGCTGTACGATTTTCACCTGAAAAGAGCGAAAAAGTGGTGGACAGCTTTTAAAGACGATAGTCTTTCTTGGGGAACTTAAACGCAGAAATTTTGGTCTGTCTTTCTGTTTGTCGGCACGTCACTCGATTCAGCCAACCGGCCAAAGTTGAACCATTTGCTTACCGCCCACCCATCTTGAACTGGTACGGCTGTTCATACTTGTGAACGTTGTCGATCAAAAAGTAAATATTACGCATATGGGAGGCGTAACATCATTAGGTAAATATTAGGTGGTGTGTTCCTTTAATAGAAAACACATAGATACGCAATTTTAAAGACCTTGATGGTATGCGTTTAACGTTGAGGCAGTAACGCGTTTATTAAAAGACTGCCACAGCTGAAGCGATCAGCGGTCCAAGCCGAGCAAGCGCGAGCTCCAACAACAACCGTCTTCGTCTTCTTCTTTCGCAGGCGTTCTTGTCTGCGCCCTACCATGTTACAAATCAATCCCCCGCGGAAAAGGATCCTGGCGACCTAAGGAACATGTACAACTGGTGGGTCATAATGCGGCTTCAGTCGATCGACGTGAACAGTCTCGCGGCCGCGACGACGGCGGTCCGTAGATGATTGAACGGGCTCAATCATATACTTAACTGGGGATGCTTGACGTAGGACGCGGTAGGGGCCTTCGTACTTAGGCAGTAGCTTTGTGGAAAGGCCAGGAGCGGAGGAGGGAACGCGAAGCCACACCAACGTTCCAGGCGAATACGAATGAGGAGGCAGGTTTTCGTCGGGACGGTCCTTCTGGCCCTACTCGCCCTACAATGTTACAACCCTAGTTTCTTAAGGTGCGCTGAAAATGCGACTGCGCTGAAACTTGTCTTCCTCCGTGCCCTCTGCACATGCTCATGTTGTGTTTCGGTTTCGGTTCAGTATTGCATTTTACGAATGACAGGGGGCGCCGCTCTGACATTCCTGTTTTACCCAGGCGACGTGTAATAAGAGAGTTTGTGGAGAGTACTCGTTGAGTGCGGACGTTTCTTCTCCTTCGGCGCATCGCGCCAAACAGCGTGTTCGGGCTGGCCGGCGTACCCACCGGTCGCGTTGGTCACCGCCGGTCTTCGCCTACCGCTGCGCCGGGACTACCAGCCCGCAACGCAGCACTCATGTTTCCCGACGTATTGCCAGATGGCGTCCATATCTCACGCAGCGCCTCTTCTATCGTCTTTAGACGACATTTGCAGCGAAGCACGCAGATACGCGGCCAATTTTTTTTTTCGGACAGGCGCGGCATTTCTAAACAAAACGCAGATTGTGCAGCGTTTCAAAGTGTATGAGATGCTACCGACCTGTCCAGAGTGACAATGCCGATGATTCACAAGGAATTTGGCTTCAAGTAAAAATACACGCATTGTGCAGTACCGCCGGCAGTACCTGCGCTGAATAACGGAGCTGCGACGTCCCGGGTATGTCTGTGTAGGCATATATATATATACTAAACGGCTGGCAACGCCGGCCACGCGCGTAGTCGGATGTGGACTATCAGCACTATCCAGCATGAAACACGTCGATCCGTACTGTCGAGAAAGCGACGTCAAGGGCCTTGTGGGCTCTTGTTTAGCAACGCTTCAGCAAGATGTAATGATGAATGAGAAAGCTGTGATGAGATTACTGGACCACATTGGTCGGCAATATTGTTGACTACGGTGCAACAGCTTTAATCAACCTGGAGAACGCAAAAATGAGCTGTGTTGGTACGAGTTGTTAAAAATATGATGAGATGTGAACCCCTCTAACGGGCTAACGGGATTCATGAGATGTTTGTCTAGAAGTCTGGATCATTCTGTACTATTCCGTGAAAGTAGCCAGAATAGTAGCGCACGACCCGTCCTCTTCCTGTGGTCCCTGTCTTATCAGCGCCATGGCTTCAATGAACGTAACAAACAAACTAGCCCAAAAGTCTGTCCTCTTAGCGATCTAGAAGCCGCGTGATATTACGACGGAAAATATACTGTTTGCTTGATTGATTCAATGATTGGTCGAATGCCTGATTGATTCCGCCTCCATCAATATAGGAATTCCCCGGCCTGTAAATGACGCAGCGTGCTTGGACAATCGCCACACTGAAGTAAATGTTGTTGTTTTTTTGTACACGTGGCAGGAACATTGAAAAAGATACACTGATTGGAACTGGTTGCGATAAAATAGGTAGAGTCCCTTTGGAAAGGACGTCCGTCCTTTCACAAACGAACAAAAGTTTAAAAAGACACCAGTCACCACCCTCTACAATAAAAAAAGAGCTAGACACTATAGTACACGTTTTTGCACACAGATGAAGCCACCTGTCGAATTCACGGCGGCGACATGCACGTAGAAACACAAAATATGTAGTGCGCTCTTTCATCGTTGGCTGAGGGCGCCCGTGCCTTCAACAGTGATGTCAACAGCGTGTGAGGTGGAGTGTAGGCAGTCGCGACAACATCTCTTTTCGAAACCATAGACGACCATTGCTAAATCGAGGGGCGACTAATTGACAACCAAGGATTCTGTCGCTGTACACGATGCATAGACGATGCGCACATTCTAAAGAATTCAGAAACCACAAACTCTAGGAATTACCAAAACATTAAGCCGGTATAGCGCGTAACCGACGTACTGGCGGATAATATGTCTAGCGTTATTTGTCGCATAATGTTTTTGTAGCAAGGCTCGCCAGAATTCTGAAATCCGTTGCCTCGTTTGAGGAGGAATGTGTGCACACATTATCTGTTAGTTATTTTCATTTGTGTTTACACAGTCTCATGCATACTAGCCAATAGTACCGGTCGCCTGTAGATATACGTTCGATGGACGGAAAATAGGGCGAGTTGCTGTAGCTTCATGGCCGCAACAGCGTCAAAAAAAAATGAGGGAATCACACAGGGTTCTGTTATGCTCGTTCAAACCGTTTCGCTATGCTACTGCTGTTTTTTTTACGTTTCTTCGCTGTGCACCAGTTTTTCTTTTCGACATTTCTCGGTTTCTTTAGCCAACTCGCGAGAACGCGACCCTTCTAGAATCTTCAGCTTTGGTGATAGCTATCATTTCTGTTTGCCGAGATTTTAGGGAAATGGCACTGGTCTTCGAAGAAAAGCGTCTTGCTAGGCCGCTTCCACATATATTCTTTCACGTGGTATGGTGATGCCCTACGTCCGATTTCCGTCCGTAATGAACAAGAACAGAAATAAAGTAAGTGATAAAGAAACCATCGAAACATAAAACGTTATCAAATAACGAAATCAAAGCAAAAGTAACAATTAAATTCCAGGATATATAAAAAGTAGAAGTATACAATAAAGTTATGCAAGACAGAAATACGGCGTGGTTGAGTACTTCGACACTAACCTTAAATAATCCCAGTCGTATGGCTGAACTGCCTGCCCACAGATTTTTTTTTAATATAAATTGTCCGTTTTTATGCAATGACCCCTATTTGACAGCATCACGTGTTGCGTCCTCTTTCTTACAGCGAAAGCTGCTATGAGATCAAAACAACAGCCGATACTGACAGCGTAGTTGTCCGCCGCCGCCGCCGCCGGTGTCTGTAACCGGTATCGCGCGAAATGAGAAAAAAAAAAAGATATCCTTGATTGTATGGGATTTGAACTCAGGCCCTCTGCGTGGCAGTCGAACATTCTAACACAGCCACGCCAGCGCTTGAAACTCCTTCCCAAAAAGACCCTATACAGGCGTCACATCGGGCAAGAAATTGCGTTAACGTATGTAATATAGCGTGGAAGAAGAATAAAATAACAACTAGGTGGTCACACAATGCGAAATGCGTAACGAATAGGTCGTCTTAATGCTTCCTACCCATTACAAAGGGATCAGCTATAATTCATCACTAGCCACACCAACAAAATGCACAAAAATGTCTTAAAGATGTGTAGCATGTACCTCGCTTCTCCGCAGGCTAATGAATAAAGGCATAGTGGGTGCTTCCCTACTTCACAGAAATTATGGTGATTTATGGCGTTGTGGGCACCTTGCAAGTGCCTGGCGTATTTATGTGCGTAGTCTTTTTTGTCATCCATTCATGCATCTATGTCGCGTGATCACGCTCACAGCAAAGCTCTCAATACAGGCCATAACAAGGCTAGCCATGCTTGAAACTGGATTAAAATGAAAGATCAAGGTCTAAATTAATATAATTAAAATAAATAACCAAGTAATCGCAATAATTACCTTAAAATCGCTAAAAACATTTCGTAAACATGCAGCTGACACCAGCCCCGCGCAAGAGAGGGCGCCACCGCCTCGCAGAGCGCGCGATTTCTCCTCTCACCGGCTTTCTACGGCGAAACATCTGAAGGAGGAAACAACAACACGGAACTTGCTGCAGACGACACGTATCTCAACTGTTAAGATGTTTAATAGATAGCACTCAACGACAATGAGTAATGGCGACAGTCACGGCAAGGCACGAACTCCCTGTGCGAGCGGCGTTCTTTCTTCAAGCAACCAAAGAGGACGACCCACTAGAAGGCGCTGGAGAGGGTAACCCATTACCATGTCCCAAGGCTTCTCTACAATTACCCCGGGTACGAAAAGGGAGCCGTCCGGCGACCTAACAGCTCGTCACTATGAGTGGGTCATAGTAGGCCTTGAGGCGCTCCACGTTGACAATGTCGCGCCCTCGACGGCGCATGTCCGAAGCTGGTTCGATGGGTTCGATCAAGTAGTTGACCGGGGATGTGCGCTCGACGACCCGGTATGGGCCTTCATATTTCGGCAGCAGTTTTGAAGAAAGGCCACTTGCAGTGGTAGGGACCGAGAGCCATACGAGCGCTCCAGGAAGGAACGTGGGTTCAGAAGTTGTGGTGCCATCGCGAATGCTCTTCTGCAGCTCCTGTTCCTGCGTCGTAAATGTCTTGGCAAGCTCGCGACACTCTTCAGCGAGCCTGGCTGTGTCAGAAATAGCCGCACACTCAGATGAATCCGGCTTGTATGGAAGTATCGTGTCGATGGTGTGCGACGGGTGCCTTCCGTACAGTAAGAAGGACGGTGAAAAACCAGTAGTGCTCTGAGGGGCGGTGTTATAGGCGTAGGTGACGAAGGGCAGAATGGCATCCCAATTGGTGTGATCGGCGGCGACGTACATTGACAGCATGTCGCCGAGCGTGCGGTTAAAGCGTTCGGTTAGGCCATTCGTCTGCGGGTGGTAAGCAGTAGTTTTGCGGTGAACAGCATGGCACTCTTTCAGAATGGCTTCCACGACTTCCGATAAAAAGACACGGCCTCGATCACTGAGAAGCTCTTGGGGTGGACCGTGACGCAGTATGAATCGGTGTAGTAGGAAGGAGGCAACATCGCGCGCTGTAGCCGCTGGGAGGGCGGCGGTTTCGGCGTATCGCGTTAGATGGTCAACAGCGACGGTGGCCCAGCGGTTACCAGCCGAAGTCAGAGGAAGTGGTCCATACAAATCGATGCCCACGCGCCCGAACGGACGGTTAGGGCAAGGTAATGGTTGTAGACCTGCTGGCGACACGTGCGTTGCAGGTTTTCGGCGTTGGCAATCGAGGCAGGAGCGAACGAACTTCTGCACGTAGCGGTACATCCCACGCCAGAAGTATCGTTGTCGAATGCGGTGGTAAGTTTTGGATACCCCAGAGTGCGCGCATTTGTGGGTCGGAGTGGAAGGCCTCGCATATATCAGAACGCAGACTGCGGGGTATCACTAGTAGCCACTGGCGGCCGTCGGCGTTGTAATTGCGTCGGTGCAGGAGGTCGTCACGAACGGCGAAATGGTGGGCTTGACGACGTAACGCGCGAGTGGATGGTGTTGCCGTCGGATCAGTGAGCAAGTCGATCAGCGAGGTGATCCATTTATCCTTGCGCTGTTCGGTAGCGATGGTGTGAACGCTGATGGAAGCAACAGCTATGTGAGATACTGAGCAGGGGGCATTGTCGTCAGGCAAGGGAGAGCGCGAGAGGGCGTCGGCGTCAGCATGCTGGCGTCCGTTGCGGTACAGCACGCGGATGTCGTAGTCCTGCAGGCGAAGTGCCCAGCGGGCGAGACGGCCTGAGGGATCCTTCAATGACGACAGCCAGCATAGTGCATGATGGTCGGTGACGACATCAAATGGGCGAGCATACAAATAAGGTCGAAACTTTGTAAGGGCCCATATGATCGCCAGGCACTCTTTTTCCGTGACTGAGTAATTGGTCTCGGCTCTGGTAAGCGTACGGCTTGCGTATGCCACGACATATTCGGGGAACCCTGGTTTGCGTTGCGCAAGGACAGCGCCGAGGCCTACACCGCTGGCGTCCGTGTGTACCTCCGTAGGGGCCGTAGGGTCGTAGTGACGTAGTATGGGAGGAGACGTCAACAAACGACGGAGCTTTGCGAACGCGTCGTCACACTCGGACGACCACGAATTTAGGGGTCCGTTACTTCCAAGGAGCTTCGTCAGCGGCGATATGGTGGTGGCAAAGTTTCGTATGAAGCGTCGAAAGTATGAACACAGTCCGACGAAACTGCACAGTTCTTTGACGGACGTAGGTTTGGGAAATTCGGCCACGGCCCGAAGCTTGGCCGGATCGGGAAGGATTCCGTCTTTGGACACGACGTAGCCGAGGATTGTCAGCTGCCGTGCCGCAATACGGCACTTCTTCAGATTCAGTTGGAGGCCGGCGTTGCTCAAACGTGTCAAAACATGCCGCAGACGTTGGAGATGCGTGGAGAAGTCCGGAGCGAAGACGACGACGTCGTCCAGGTAACACAGGCACGTGTGCCATTTCAAGTTACGCAGAACGGTGTCTATCATGCGCTCGAAGGTCGCGGGCGCATTACACAGACCGAACGGCATGACGTTGAACTCGTACAAGCCGTCGGGCGTGACAAAGGCTGTCTTTGGTCGAGCGTCATCAGCCATGGGTACTTGCCAGTACCCCGAGCGCAAATCGAGAGATGAAAAGAATTCTGCTCCTTGGAGGCTGTCAATCGCGTCGTCGATTCGCGGCAGTGGATAAACATCCTTGCGGGTGACCTTGTTGAGCCGTCGGTAGTCCACGCAGAACCGCACAGAACCGTCCTTCGTAACGAGAACAACAGGAGACGCCCATGGGCTGTCGGAGGGCCGAATTACATCGCGTCGAAGCATATCGTCCACTTGCTCGTTAATTACCCGGCGTTCTGTTGGAGACACGCGATATGGACGTTGCCGCAGTGGTGGTTGGGCGCCAGTGTCGATGCGATGCGTAACAGCGGACGTGCGGCCGAGGGAAGTTTGCCCGACATCGAAAGAATGAAGAAATTCATCCAACAAGCACAGAAGCTGCGAACGCTGGACCGACGTAAGGTTGTCAGCAATGGAGGGACCAAATACATCAGTAGGTGACGAATCAGACGTGGAAACAGCACTGATGGTGCGGGAACTGGTACAGTGCGAGTCATTGGGTGCGTCCAGAACTTGTGCGTCTTCAACGGGTTCCACTTTGCCGAGACATTCCCCTCGAACCAACGTAACAATGCACGGGGATGGGTTGGTAACAAAAATAGTGGTGCTGCCCTGAGTGACTCGCACGGTCGCAAAAGGTACCAGCAACCCTTTCCTAGTGCAGACGCGGGCAGATGGCGAAAGGAGTGCAGTGGTGTCGGAGAGACCGGCGCAGTAGACCGACACAGCCGTTGACGAGTTTGGAAGCACTTTCGTATCGTCTTGGACGAGGATATTGCTCATTGCCGATGGACTGTCTGTCGGCGTCAAATGTGAGAACGGTGAGAGTTCGATTTCGGCTGGTGCGCAACGAATTACGGCGTCGTGGCGGGAGAGGAAATCCCATCCCAAGATGACGTCGTGAGAGCATGCCGCAATTATGATGAACTCGACGTCGTACAGAACGTCCTGAATGACGACGCGAGCAGTGCATACTGCTGTGGGATGAATACTCTGGGAGCTTGCGGTACGAAGGGACATCCCAGAAAGTGGCGTCATCACTTTTCGAAGTAAGCGGCAAAGTTTTGCGTCCATAACGGATACAGCGGCTCCAGTATCGATAAGGGCCGATGCGCGAACACCGTCCACAAGCACGTCGATTACATTCGATGGACTTCGCTGAGGGCTTTCACTGTTCGATAGCGTCGCAGCCCTTGCCTCCTGGACTGCGACGACTAATTTTCCTGCTCTCGTGCGACCGAACGTGGCCGCATGGGTGACAGTGACCGACGTCGGGGAGACGGAGAGCGGCGAGTAGCTGGAGGTGGGCGTGACGTCGGCGACATAGGTGGAGGTGGGTCGTAGAATGCACGGCTCGACTTGCTGGTGACAGGTGACGCGACTCGAGGCGGCTGCACGCGTTGACAATAACGTGCCACGTGACCGGCGTAACCGCAAGCAAAGCAGATGGCCCGGTTGTCGGGGGTGCGCCATCGGTTCGCCGGGGTAGGTCCCGCCCATGTCGCAGTACGTGATTGACGGGTCGGCTGCTGAAATGACTGCATAGTGGGCTGCAGTCGGGGCCGAGGGATGGCGTCAGCATATGTAGCCGGCACACCCGCCTCAAAGAACGGAGGTCTAGCGGCGGCTTCGGCGTAACTCATTGGGGCAGCCGCAGGAATTACTTGGGGCGTCCTGGCGACAACTTGAGCGTAACTCTGAGGCGCAGGAGCCGGAGGTTGCGGGTGGTACTCAGGCATGACCTCTGCAATTTCCTGCTCAATCGCTCAGCGGAGAGGAGGAAGAAGGGTGGTCGACGACTGTTGAACGTGCGGCGGGTGGGCAAAGGCGAGGAGGGATATCTGGCGCGCAATTTCCTCGCGCACGAATGACTTGACTTCTGCCAGCAACGCGGCCTGGTCAGATATTGCCGCCAAGCCAGCGAGCTCTGCGTCGCGTGATGGGGAGCGACGGGTCATCGAACGCTGCCGGCGGAGCTCCTCGTAGCTCTGGCACAGCGTTATGACCTCGGCCACTGTGCCAGGGTTTTTGGCGAGCAGCATGGTGAAGGCATCGTCGTGAATGCCTTTCATTACGTTCCGGATCTTGTCAGACTCAGACATGGTTCCGTTGGCCTTCTTACACAAGTCGAGGACGTCTTCGATATAACTTGTGAAAGATTCACCGGCCTGCTGAGATCGTTCACGTAAGCACTGTTCGGCTTGCAGCTTACGAACTGCTGGGCGGCCAAAAACGCTGATGATGGCGGTCTTGAAATCGGCCCAAGTCGCAAAATCGGACGCGTGGTTGTTGTACCACAAGCTTGCTACGCCCGCGAGGTAGAATACCAAGTTGCTTAACTTGCCTTCTTCGTCCCATTTGTTGGGGATGCTGACGCGCTCGTAAATTGCGAGCCAGACCTCCACGTCGGTGCTATCGGCGCCAGTGAAGATAGGTGGATCGCGTATACGGGGGACACCGGGACATGTGCTCGTTGCGAGAGGAGGCGTTTGCTGGGCGGCGTCTTGAGGCATGGTAGATGTCAAGGTACGGGATCGGAGCTCCAGGGGCATTGAATGGGAGCAGAGCACTCTCCACCAAATTGTTAAGGTGTTTAATAGACAGCACTCAACGACAATGAGTAATGGCGACAGTCACGGCAAGGCACGAACTCCCTGCGCGAGCGGCGTTCTTTCTTCAAGCAACCAAAGAGGACGACCCACTAGAAGGCGCTGGAGAGGGTAACCCATTACCATGTCCCAAGGCTTCTCTACACAACTGCCAGTACCAGCAGGAAGTCTATAAAGCGCAGCAAAAAGTAGTGCATATGTTGCACACCGAGTTCGCGATGCTCCCTTACAAGATTCTACTCCTGCCGGGGAAACCCTGTAAGCTTACCTCAAACAATGGCGTCATCGACGCTCTGGTAAACAGAGCAGTGGGAACTCTACAAACGGGAATGCCTGAGTGCCTGTGCTGCACACTTCCTCGGATTTAACAGTAGTGGAGCTGCCATATGTTTTTTTGTAGCGTTAGCTACACTGGTCGAGGTGGAACAGTTTTCGCTTGGCAGTCCGAGAGCCGTGCCGCGCATGTGGGAGGAACAGTGACGTCACACAGCGCACAGCTTGCGCACCGGAGCCGCCGCCGCCGCCGCCGCGCGCGCCTCACCGGTCTGCGAATTCCAGAGGAGTGACGTGAGAGCCGCGGCAGATGCACTGGTGCCGGCGTGCGCCCAGCTGTGCGCCTCCGTTGCGCAGTGGCCGTCTGACGCTGCGCCGGAGTCGTTTGACAGCGCCTCTTATTCTGTGCACATGCGCAGACGTATCAGTGGGGGTATACATATAGCGGGGAGGAGGAGGAGGAGGAAAAGAAATACTGAAGGACAGGGAGGTTAGCCAGTTGTGAGACTGGCTGGCTGGCGTTTGCCAGTGTGGTATAGCCATGGAGGAGAGCGCAAATGCTGCTTAGCAGCGCAGAAAAGCGGAGAAGCTTGACAACCAGGAAAGCTAAGAATAATCAGCTGAATCGTATAGCTAAGGCTACGTATATCCGTGCACAGCCGAGCTAAGCCACTGCAAATTTTGCATGAAGACGAAAGACAAGAAGAAACGCAGATTTACAGGACAAAGTGCTTTCTCTCCTGTAAATCTGTGTTTCGTGTTATCTTTTTGGTCGTGTTCTTGCGGCAACGTGTTCTTAGAAAAATCGAAAAATAGCCGGCTAGCCCCATTCACAGCGCTACTGGGAGTATATGTCTGGCTCGCAAACCACTATAGTGTCGCGGCTTTCATTCGCACATAGTCGCGCAGTTGTCGCGTTAATACTCACCAGGTGTCGCAAGGGCACTTCGGCGACCTCGTGAAGGATCACCAGGGGAAGCGTGATGGGCATGATCAGGTTGGACGACGCTGCCACGGCCACAGGTATCGCGTAGTAGATAGGATGCATGCGCGTAGTGACGGCCTGCGCCACGAAGTGCACGCTGTCGCTGATGTGGTCATGGTCCAATAGTCAGTACATGATATACGACATATACTGATGAGGACGCGAGCCTAAGTCTGTAAAGTCTACCCTCAACTTAGCCTTCGTGTTGCTCAGATATAATAGTGAGCATGTATGTCATACTCGGGTGTGGTTCTGAGCGGCTGGCACCAGCCATGTCTAAACACACACATAGGTGCTGTGCAGGCGGTGCGGTGAGGCATTCCTTCTCTGCTAGCGTTCCCTTCCAATTTTCTCGTTTCACATAAACACAGCTGGAAAAAAGGACTGGAATTAAGGACACACAAACACGTAATTAACTTCCAACCATATAGTTGAAGTCAGCGCTGCGATTCAGTCCTAAAAAATCCAACAGTTTTCTCATTTCCGTGGCGCTGAAAAATTAAACACTGCGGTAGCCTATAGCTGGTTGATGTCATTATGGTAGGTGTCTTTTGGCGCGACATAAAGGGCGAGACGAAGCAAGAAGCACAGAGGACAAACGCCGAGCTTAAACTAAACCTTGCTACACAGTCATGTAAGCAACTTTGGCTTCGCAGACGCAAACTCACCGGCTACAATTCGTGAATTACAATATGCCCCACAGTGTAGTTATTCAGACAGTTTTAGTCAATATCCGTAGATTAGTCATAAATTAGCGTCGCTTTAGCATTCAGGGATGTACACCGCACCGTATGGTTTACTCTAGCAGAACTTTTTTTTTCTTGGAAGCCCTGCACCATAATAAAAATCTGAGTAGTCACTATCGGTTACTTTTTGTCATATACGTCACAGGAAAGTTACCTTTAGTAACTGCAGTTAATAACCCTATTGTTCTTAGCAGGTAATAGCTATAAAAGCAGTAACCGTTACTTTCGTCTTTATACTGAGATCCGTCATAACGCCGGAATTTTTCTTTCATCTGCAATAACAATTAATTACTAAGAATGCTCTGGAAATGTCTATTCATCTCACTGAAGCTTCTTTTGTGTTTCAACCGCCAAGCCTGACATTTTGAAGATTGTGAGTCAGCGCCCGTCCTGTCATGTACCTTTCTTCTTGTCCTCGTCTAATGTAGCGCTACAATTTTTAAATAAGAATGTATCACCAACTAGCCCCGCAACGTGTTTTGTTAAGTGAAGCTGAAAGGTTCAGAATATTATTATTGTTAGAGCAGGCGCACTGATCAGTAATAAAAATTTTGGTACATGACTAAATTATCGAGGTGACATTTAATGAAGAAAATCATAACAACGGATAGCCAAGATTAGCCAGCACTCGCTATGTCTAGCCGACCTTAGCCGACATTTAGCCGAGATTAGCTAGTGACAGTAGTATGCGGAGAAACATGGCAGCAACGAAGGCCTCGACTTCAGACATTCGTTGAATTGGGTCATGTATCACTCTCGACGTCACATCTCGTAGCAGTAAGTGCAAGACTACCGGGAAGACATCGCCTTCAAGAATTCTCGCAATATACGTATATCTGTCCTCAGAGCGCCGTGTATTTGCTGTGAGCGCTTCATTGCATACCGCGTGGATGGTGAGCGGCAGCAGCAAGCGGCTGAGTGCTTCGTTGTTCATCGTCTCGGATAGCAGCGCCCCCACCACGGTCAGAACGATTTGCACCGTGAGAGGAGACTGGTGCATCCATGACGACGCGCGCAGGGACGTCGCCACTGTGCTGTTTGCCTGCAGCACGTTAAAACGGTCAGCTTCAAAACCGATGAAGAAGTGGCGAGATGCACAGGCTGACGGCCGAGACCGAAAAATCATTAACATTTCTGAAAAAATGTCACTTGCCATAAAATAATTAGCAGTTTTTTAAACAAACAAGAAAACCCTTTGCATGCAATAGTTCTACTCATCACACGAAAAATTAAAATAATTGTTCCGCTAGATAGAAGGGAAAGTCGTCACCACGAGCACGAGCTGGACGTCCTCCTTCGTTCAGTACAAATGGGCATTCTACCTTCCCATTGCCACCTCTAACAGCCGATTAGGGGCACTCGGGGTGCACAACTCATTTGCAGAGCTTCGGGAAGCCCATCGCGTTAACTAAATCAATCGTGTGTCGCAGAAGCCTTCAAGGCGCCGTCTGCTGCACAGATTCGGCCTCAGTGCGTTATCTCGCCAGGAACATCTGACACCGGTACCGAAACTCTGGCGTCAAAACCATGGGTGGAACCGTTATCCCGCAACATCACCCTTTAACTATATCCGGCCACACACTAGAACGCGCCGTGGCCCTTCAGGCGCGAAACTCGGATCGCCCTTGTTTTTTCTGCGTGGACGTCTCTGGCCCCTCCTCCCAGGGTCACTTCACGGCCGCTGTGTTCACAGAGGGCAACACGTCGACGTCCTCTCCTCTAGAGCCGACACTGTAACGCAAGCTCAAGAGGTTGTCATTGCTTTGGCCCCCTCGCATTGCACCTCAGGCACCATCCTGACGGACTTGCGCGCTCGGCCTGTTCTCGATGCCTTCATGGTTCCACCGCCTCGCTGGCGGTTCCCCTGCTTCGAGCAGCCTCTTAGCGCTTTAACCCTCAACCCATTCGCATGGTATGGACCGCAGACCACTCGTGCCTACCCGGCAACGAGGCGGTGAATACAGCTGCCCGTGCTTCTCTCATCCGGGCCGTTGCCCCTACATGTCCCGAGAGGGTATCTGACAATGCGAATCTGACGCACTTTCGTAAAATTCTGGCGTATTAACGGGCGTCGCGTCGCCTCTACCCGGACCCCGCACGCGGCCTGAAAAATGCAGACGAACGACGACGACGCCGCCTCGAGACGAACACCTAACTCAGTCCGGTGGTCACCAGGCACTTTTTGCCGCAAACCAATAGCACCTGCTCGACCTGTCAGGTCCTCATCGACATCACTTCGTAGCCTCGTGCCCAGCCAACCTACTTCCTTTCTCATCCCCCTTAACCATTACAACTAGAGGCGCTTGGCTCTACCTTGGATACGCAACGCTCCTTGGTGGCGCGCGCTCGGGCAGCGGCCGTTTGAAGATTGTGAGTCAAGCATGCAAGAGTATCATGCAGTAACTCTCTCCTTAATCTTCTGAAATAATCTTTTCTACCACCACCATCTCTTCTGTTTCTCTGAGACAGGAGAGGCAGAAGAATCAGAAACAGCCAGAGATCATTTGTTAGCTCCTTTGCAGTGTCGTCGCAAACTACGCAGCTAGCGCAGCAACCTATGTAACAAGCGGCCTTGACAGGTATTAGCTGATTTCATTATCATGAACAGCGCGGGGTGCCAGCGGATATGATGTGTTGCGCATAAAGCTCTACACCGTAAAGGCCACTGTATGCCGCCGCGTGCAGGCGCCTCGAATGTCCGAATCGGAAACGAATGCGTTCGAAGAAATAAGAGGAAGGGCTCAAGGCCATGACGGGCGGTGAAGAAAGCGCGATTGTGGCGACGAAAAGAGTGAGAAATTAACTCGTCACGCCTGAATCCTTTAGACAATTGTGTTACGTTCGCTCATTCTTCCCGTAAGTGTAGCTCTCGCAAACTTAATCTTTCACCATTTCAAACGAGAACTGACATGTTCAAACACAGTTTGTTTTTTTTTTGTGTGTTTTTTTTATCAGCAACTGAACACTCGAATTCTTTACCAGGAGGTGTTCGTGAATTTCTCTCTGCACTTGATGCGTGATCCCCACTCCTGCAAAAATTACAGCGAGGCTGCCGTATGTAATAAATAAATAAATAAATAAATAAATAAATAAATAAATAAATAGGTAAATTGCACGTTTCGTGCAATAACTTCGTTTATAGTTAACAGATGCATTTTTTTTTTGCTGCAGGAGAGTGCTGAGGCAACCAAGTTCAATAGTAAAGATATTCTAAAATTCTATGGTAAATTAAGCAGGTGTTTCAGGGCCTGTTGAAGCGGCGCTTACATGACTTCGAAATTTCATTGCGCTGATTGGCTACACGCGCCGCATTCTGATGGATGTACAGTAGTAAAACGCTCGCATCTGTGTACTTTAGGTTAGAGCATCGGACTGCGCAACGGGAGGATTCGAGTTCCGTGTCCCGCTGTCGGAATACTTATTATTAGAATGATGATCGAGCCTGAGTAAACCTCTTTTTAGGAGTGTTTCGTTCTTACCTCTCTTTCAAAGGTGTGCAGACTTTATATTGTTTGGCTCTAACTGTTTCTCGGACTCTTCATCCGCAACTCTGGATTCTACACTTCTGCTGCGCCATATTGTATCTGTTAACGTGACTTCTTGCCCTACATGACTGCATAAGGTCTTTTTCCAAAACAGTTTCAAGCGCTGTCATGGTTATTTAGTACAATACTTGACTGCATCACACGTTTTTCGGCTAGTTGGCGCATTGCATTGAGGAAATACGTATCCAGCCAAAAACGAACGAACGTAAAAAAAATAACTTTCCTGTTTTCTTCGCCGTATTCTATGTTCATTCTTTTTTGGCTAGATATACATTTCCGTGCATATTACCTGGATATAATGGGCATACTGGGCAGAATATCTGGGCATATCGCTGGATCTACTGCCACGCATAACACTTGGGTTTGGTTCCAGGTGAAAATCTTATTTTTCTTCGCATGCACGAGGATTCTATCGTCCCGGAGCTGTCGCATCAGGGTAACCGTCTCTTCTTGGGCAGCTTCAGCAAAGACGCCTAAGGTATTCGCCTTAATAATTGTTTGAACGTGTTGTGTTGTATCGTTCACATTACCAGCCATCTCTCTATAACGGCTTTCTGGGCCCTGTTGGTTATGTGAATGTATCAATAATATTAGGCACATATTTGTGTAAAATTCACTTACCTCAATGACTTTGCTGACGACCTGCACGGCTCCGAGCAGCAGAACCATTTGCCACGGAAATCGACTCCAGCAGTCAGTGGCATCTCCCTGCTTTTCCTCCTGGCGCTGCTCGAATGTCACAGCTGCCGTCACGATCACCATGCTGCATAACACGCACAGCTGCGCGTCCCTTCCAGGACAGTCGTTCAGATTAGCGATAGATTGGAAATTCTTCTCTTCTTCGACGAAGCGAAATGGAACCTTGAATTTGCACGTTTAACGAGGCAAGCCGTACAAATGGGCGAGAAGTGTTTTACACCGACAGCCTAAGGAATGACATATTTTTCATGATTTGATTTTTTATGACACGTGTGGGTAGATCAGATTAGCATGTTCAGCTGTTGCATAGGTCAGCGCCGAATCTTTTGGGACTAGCAGCCTCACATGGCCTGCGTTACATAATCAGCTATATGTTTTAAAAGCGGAGCTGTTCTATGGCTGGGCCTGACCACAGGTTCGCGCTGGTGACACTTCGGTTCCCTGATACACCCACAGATGGCGTGACTGCCTAGGTCGCGGACGAAGCGTTAATCAAATAGGAAATACAGGAGAACCGCAGCTCCGCTCTTTCTGCACATTTCACACTTGGTAGAACTTGTGTAAGTTTTTATGACTATCACCTGCTCTTCATATCTCTTACGGAAATAATCGTTTTCGATAAAGACCAATGAATAATTACGTAGGCCCTAGCGGACGTCATCGCGGTGTATGACGTCATGGCGTATTGGTGCAGGAGGCTTAAGGCGGAGTCGCCGCCTGTACTTTCATATTGGGAGCCTTCACGTCACGCTGACCGAACATCTTCCCGCGGCAAGAGTGGTGCTTTCGAAATTCTGAAAGCGTTAGTTTACTACGAAAAAATTCGTGGTAGTCTCTAGCGTCTCTTCGTTGTATTGCGCGGTGAAGTTGCGAAATAATGTGCAGTCTTCGTTGTTGCACTCTAGGGCACTGAATAATGTTTATTCTTGATATCATACATCGAAAGTGATTGATGTGTTGAATTTACGCACTAGAACTGACCCGCAAAAAAAAAACAAGAAAAAACTTGTAGGAGGCTTGCGCTTCACCTTCAATAGCAAAACGCGATAGCGTGATCGGGCCCCGTTCGCATTGCCTTCTCAATCGCTAGCCTAGCTTCCCACCTCGGTGGACATCTCAACCGTATCGTAAGGAAAGGAACGTCTATTCGCGTAACATTTGCCGTTTCAAACTATCCTAGAATGCCTACTGCAAGTACAGTTTCGAAGGGCCCACTCGGCCATAACTGTTTCTTTTGCGAATTGGCGAAGTACCCGCTACGCGTCCGTAAAGCAACACAAGCACCGGCACAGCTTCACACATGGCTGATGCTGTTGCTGATAACCATGATAAATTATGCCCGTGCGCTTTGTAATTGGTGTGCCTTTAAAACAACCGCTCGCTATGCAATTCACATGTTTTGATGTCTGGTGCGATTCAATGCTTCGACCACTCGATATCACATGCGTTAAGTACACTCCTTAGAATAACAGAGAGCTGAGCTAGTTGGTACGTATTCATTCTAAAAAGAGACAGGGCGTGCAAACACGGACACAAGATTTGTGCCGGTACAAGATTTGTACAGGTAAGATTTGTGCCGCTGTGCAGAGGAAGAATGAGCGAGTAAAAGACAAGAAGCGGACCGATAATTGTTTCGTGAAACACACCAACAAATTCACTGATTGCCGTACGAGTGTGGTGTATAAGGTCCCTTTCAGCTGCGGCCGCTTCTACGTAGGACAGACGGGCAGATGCATTAACCAGAGATTGTTGGAACATAAGAGATCGCTAACAGGAGGCTCACCTTCTAATTTATCTTTACATTGTCGAGATTGTAAGTGCACGCCAAAATTCGATGAATGCGCAGTGTTGTACCGGCATAGAAATGAAGAAACGCGCCTGATGATTGAAGCATGGCATATCGAGAATAGTGGTAGCGCATGCGTGAGCCAACCGTCGATTAACTTGCATAAAGATGAAATCAAATGCCTTAACAGTTATCTTCTACGTAGACCGCCACACGTGCCGGATTGATAGGTTCGCCGGTTGCATGGGCATGCGCAGATAAGTTTTCGTGCCTTCTTTCTTTTCAGCCGTTGTGCGTCTCATCAGTTGTTAGTCGGCGTTTGTGGTGTCCTGATCTCTTTCTTGTGTCCGTGTTTGCACGCCCTGTCTCTTTTTAGAATGAAGTACACTCCTCACACTACATGACATACGTATAGGTTATTTTTTATTTCTTTTTGTCAGAACAGCTTCAAGCGCTGGCGCGGCTTTGCAGTAGAACGCCTGCTTGCCACGCAGAAGTCCTGGGTACGACTCCCACTCGAACCGAAGATTTTAATATTTATTTATTGCCATCTATCTCGAATTTTCGCTCGCGGACAGCGCTGACTTTTTGCTCACAACCAACGACGCCGACGCCGACACCGAAATTTCGGCGAAACAAGCTATTTATGACCTTATGGCATTAAAATACAAGATCTCTACTTACTCGTGATCAGTGCCTGCCACGCGAGCCAGAAGGTAAAAACAGCCGTAGCACGTGAGGAAAACCATGTAGAGGAGTTCCTTGAACCTGCAATGCAGCGGCGTCGTCCTTTATTGATTGCGCTGCCGCATGACTACAGTATGCTATACACCGCGTAGTCTAGAAAAGAAATACTGGCACAACTATCTCCCGTAGTTCTAATCATCTCGAGGGTTCCTTCCTCTTCAAGGTTACCTTTCTAACAGGAGATTTGCTTTTGTCTTTCTCCAACAAGGAGTGGCATTTTAAGAAGCACAAGTAAATTTTGTTAGATGATTACAGAGCCTCAGAACTCTTGCCTGCAAAGCAGCATCTTCAATAAGGCTTTATATATTGAGGCCCGTGTACCCAGATTTAGGTGCACGTTAAAGAAACCCACGCGGTCGAAATTTCGGGAGCCCTCCACTACGGTGTCTCTCATAATCATATCGTTGTTTTGGGACGTGAAACCGCAGATATTATATTATATGGCTTTATATAACGTCTGCTAGCAGACTAGTTTGGTGGTGCATAGTTGTATAACAGCACAAGTACGTCGAAAGAAAAAAAGAAAGCCAAGAAGACATGGGACAAAAGGCTGCCCTGTGTCTTCTTCAGAGATGGAAATGTTATTCTTAAGTGTAATGAAATTAGATTAGTGATTACTTTTCTATAAAAGGTAATTAAATTACATGACGAATTGCAGTTGCCCGAAAGCAACGACATTACATGACTATTACTTCGAAATGAAACGAAGTTACTTTGAAATTACTGCTAGAAAAATCTCGTCATTCACGCACAACTCATGTGCACTTAATCTATGCAGCATACACACGCTGAAATCTCCGAGATCTTTGTCCAAGTTCCCACGCTTGAAGTTTGTCACTCAAATTAACTTGTATTTGTTACTTTTCTGTCATTTTTCGGTCAATTTGTTATGCCATAAAGGAAAGCGGACATGCTATATTTTGGTAAAAAGTAATTGAAAAGGTAATGAGTAAATTTCCTAAATATACTCGCTTGAAGTAATAAGTTTACATTACTTATTCAAGAAAAAACTAGTTTGATTACGGCAATTCCACTTCTGTCGAGTCTGTTCTTCAATGGTTGGAGAGCGAAGCCACGGCAATCTGTCCGGTGTCCTCTTGAATTTCCACTTATTGCGCCTCTGCTTTGTTGTACCTATCAACTATGTCTTTATAGTTGTACTTTGGGGTATCCTTTCAGGGCACAAAGGTATGTGTGTGGTAGATTGACGGATGTGCTGCTGCTTATATAGTGGGCCAAACAACGTCATTACAAGCTCTTATGAAGTTGGGTAAAACGATGTATTAAGCTGTGCAGTGCAAAAAAAAGGTACTTCATGACATGAGAAAGAAAAAATGACGGCTCCTCTGTTTCGAAGCTGTAATACATAACCAAATTAACAATTGAAGGCATATTTTCATGCGTTTTCATTTTTGTACGCTGACAAACACTGGAAGATCAATCCCTACAGTGGCGTAGCCAGAAAGTGTTTCAGGGGGGTTTAACCGACCCTTATGTATGTTCGTGCGTGTGTTTATATCTATGCATGTAATATGCATACGCAAAATTGAATAATTTCGGAGTTTGGCTCCGCCCCCTCTTTGCCCCGGCTACGCCAATGAACGTGGAGATTTTCTCATCTCGCGAAAGCTTATATTTTTGTGTGTATATGTGTTTGTGGCGACACGACAACCTTTAATACATACGACGCACGTGCCTGCTCGTACCTGGTGTGTGGTGTTTTCCTGAGGTGCCGGGCCGTGAACCGAAGCATTCGGGGCTGCAGCGCGGGATCCAGCACGTACTCGCTGCGGTGGCGAAAAGTGAAAAGATTATCCCACAACAAATGTTAACTTCCTGTCCGCGTTAACTACACTGGTTTCTTCTAAACCGGCGATCGCGGCACGTGGCGGCGTTTCGGTCATTCTTTGTCAAATATAAGGTGTTTCAATGGCCACCTCAACTTTTCTCGAAAATAAAAATTAGAGAATTTACGAATTTTTTTATTTGGCCCTAGAACCACGGTAGGCTCACGTATAGACATACAATCGGTACGCCTCATCAATTAAGCACCGACTGCAGAGACGCAGCAAAACCAGTGGTCTCGACTTTGCTGTCACGTCTGCCAACTTTATTTTCAAAGACCAGTTGCTTTCATAGCATGACACTCGGTGAAGGCCAATAGCGTTAAAGCAATTCATGCACTCTGAAGAGAAAAAAAGTGTATGTGTATATGATTCTTCTTAAATAAACACTATGTCTCTATATTAGGTCCCGCGACTATGACGAGAGTATGATGACCTCAAAAGAGAGTTCACAAGTCTGTTTAAACAGAGTCATATACTTGAAAAGTCAGGACTAACAAAAAAGAGTCAAAGGACTCTTTTTTTTCTTAGAGAATTCTCGTGAGTGTAAACATAAGTATGACATAGGTATGCAAACGGTAGTGGGTGCCTGTGTCTGGGACGAGGCGTGTGTGTGGGCCTTAGATCGAATTACTTGCAAAATAACATATAATATGTCACTGGTGGCTCGGCAGCGTCGTGTAACGCACTGTATGCATAGCGATTTGCCTCTAGTAAATTTAAGTTGCATGAAGTGTCCCACCGACCTTTTTATGTAACAGCCATAGTCTTAGTGCGCGATGATTAATTCACCGCCTCATGTTGACTGCGAAGGAAGAAACAGTAACGCTTTTTTTTCCTAAAGACAACATTTTTGCGAGTTGATCTCTTACTTTTTTATGAATTTTTTATTTTCTTAGTGCCGTTTTGTGCACAAAAGAGCTAAAATATGGTTCCAAATGCCTTTACAGTAGTTATCACTTTTGATGTACTTGAAATGGCCTCTGTATTTGCAATGAACTCGCGAAATGTATTTAGTTTCAGATATCGAACAATTCGCGTCGCTATTACAGCTTCGTGGGGCGCACTTACTACTGCTTGAACATGAAGACGTAGACGTATATGAGACCTAGCGCTGATGACAGCACGCAGCTTGGAAAGGTGATCAGGGTCCAGTGCCACATCATCGTCGGTGTACTGCGATCATGAACGAGAGTGAAGCAAAACAACAAATCTGTGACCTGCAAGGCAAGTATGCAGCTAACCTGTATCATTAAACAACTGACACGTACCGAAGGCGGCGTCTGAAAACATCATTCATATTTTAACGCAATCACTTGGGTATACTGCGTGTTGAAAGAAGCCGATGCGCAGCTCCCAGCGCATGTAAGATAGCGTAGTGGTTCTTTGAAGCTGCATTTTGTAAATTGTGTCATAGTCATAGAGTTTCCTACAATATCTTGTGTCGGGAACCGTGGCGCTGCGATCGTTCCGCCACCATTGGAGAGATGGGTAGTACATAGATTTGCCTATAGTCTTCGTGCTTGCGGCTTCGAACACACATGCGGCTTTGTTTATTCTTGCATTTTGGCTTTTGTTTCGGATGAAACAACGGCTCGTAATGAACTTTCTGAGCTTACCTGAATTGGTGAACCTAAAAGGGAGGTCAAGGTGGGAAAATGGGACTGCTGAATTTTTGCTAAACTTCGTCTTGCGATATAGCGACTGCAGGCCACACGGAGCCGAAAGAACGAAGCTTAGGCTAATCCATTTACCACCCATCATACCCGTGCTGGCTGAAGCGTCATGCGTCGCAGCGCCCATAGACACTAGCGTCAGAGTCCCCTCCATATTGTGCTATTACGAAACTCTATAGAGTATTGTCGTATTGTATTACCAGAGCCTTTACCACTTCCTGTAGTCAAGAAACTTTGCCGTCACGCTATGGGGCAGCTTCATACGCTGCCCAAAGCTGCCGCAACGCGGCGCCACTGTGCCACAGAGGGCATCGTTCGCGTGCTGAAACGCTTGCGCGGTGCGACACGAGCTGATGGTTGTGGTGCTTTCAGTGCATCTGTAACGTTATCTTTTTTAGACGGCTGAAGTGTGGGTATGGGATGACAATGACGATCATGTTTTGCGTGCCGGCGGGCGGCTCCCTTTGCAAGAGAGCAACCAAAGACACATTTAGTTTATCGAGTAACAAGGAGCAGCGCGAGATATGTAAATAGGCCCTACAGCTGCTATGCAGTGGCGATTCCAACTTTGAATCGATGTGCACGCGTATGTGCACGAAACACATTGATGCCTCAGACATCGTCGCTACCTGCGATTCCGATTTCAATGGCCTAAATCTGGTTCAGAAGTGGCGTCGCGTCGGCGAAAAATGTATAGCTGGCGAAGCACTTCAGTTTCATTTTCTTGGTTATTAGGCGAAGTCATTCTACAGAAGCGGCGTTTGCAGTAAGGATGTATTGATCTCCCTTTAAACTACTTCTCACAGTTTCACAGAAAATTGAACAGCCGTGCTGGGCGAACAATCGGCCCTCTGCGCAATCAATAAATTGCGATTTCGTATGGGTGAATGTGGGTGCAACAGCCCAACAGCCTCTTTTTACAAGTGGCACCGCTGGGGCATTCTTGCGAGTGCGCAGCGTTTAATTTTAGGCAAATACTAAAAAGTGGAACCTGCTAAAGCGTCGAGACTAACGGCGCCTACCAGTACACGGCGGCTGCATTTCGCTCGGGGTGAAAAAAAGAAGCAGAAAAATGACCGTATACTTCAAATTGGTTAAAGGCCTAAGGTGATCAAAAATGGATCTGGAGTCTCCCAGTCCGCCGTTCCTCACAATCCTATATATGCCCGTTCAAATCCAGAATGTTTGTGTCCTTTAGGTTGAAATCACCGCGATCTGCACATATTGAGCGGCTACTCTTTTCACCCGCGTGCTGGTTTGAAGACTTACGAAGCACTGAGGCACTCATTTACGCATGCTGTGTTTTAAAAGTAGCTACGTGAAAGTAAAGCGATCGTCGCGGAAGTTTATAAAGGTTGAACACCGAGGCTGTCCCACACACAACCACAGTGATAGCAGCGTTCGCATGCCCTCTCGTGCACAGCTGCGCCTCTGGCGGCGGCCGCTGGCTCCATATGGATATGAGGCAGCAGTTTCGTAACCATAAGAAGTATTAAAGGACTCTGGTATTATCTTTATTAATAAAAGTGGCAGCACGGCTTTCTTTGAATGTACATTACCGCACCGTAACGAAGATCTGTATTCCAGGCAATAACTCTTCTTGCATTATCTGGTCATTTTTATTGCCTCCGGTATTCGTCCCAGAAATCCGCATTTGCGTCGCGCTTTGTCTACACAGAATATAAAATTACACACAAGTAGTGCCCAGAGTAGATATTAAATGACGATTCACGAAGCCGTTTCTGCCTCACAGCCGCTTCGGTCTTTTCCGTTTAGGATTATAGGTCTTAGCCGGCAGGCAACTCATGCATATCGGAATAAGGCTGTCTTGTAACAACGCTCGCCTTTATGTAGTTGTACAATGATACTAACATGCTGAGGTGACTGCTGAGAACCGTCCATGCCGGATACTGGAAGCAGCTGGTGGAGGTGGCCGAGATAATTACCAGCGTGGGACCCATAAGAAACGTGCGCCGCAGACCTTCGTAGACCCTGGACATATAGCACGCGTAAACAGGCAACCTATAAACACTGGTTCTTGGTGTGCTAATCATTTTGTGTATATAGGCATGCATTGCTATACAACCGTTTCCACCCTCATACTGAAAAAGAGGACTTCGTTCATAAATTACCTTTACTTCTAGCTCCCTCTAAATAAACTGATACGGGCTAATTTGGGCTGTTCTTTCTTAAGGTAGTAGGCCACCTTCCAAAAGTCAATTTTTTTTTTCGCGAGGTCGATTTTTAGTTTTTTTGTTTTGTGCACGCCCAAACATTCAAAAATATGTTGCAGCAAAAATTATCTTCCTATCATCATCAGTTTGCAACTTGTAGCAAGTTTTGTATACCCCATGCTCGTATGGCGAAACCGAAACCACATTGTGTTTTTTTTTTCGAAGTTAAGCGTTGTTTCGTCTATAATAATGATATTCAAAATACTTTATAAATTTTATTTTGACTGTAACATAAAGGATGTCATTAAATATAACTCTGTGTTTCTGATTGTTTTTAAATCTCTAAAAACGGCCACAAGGGGAACGCACACCTCTCGCAATGCTCTGCAATCCTTGTTTGCGTTTTTCTCAAAAATTTTCTCCAAATCGTGTGACGCAAACTCATAACTTTTTTCTCAGTGTGTACATTTGAACTGAAATTTTGTATAATTTACAACATATATATCTGTGCAGTGAACTAGAATATTTTGTTAATTCCAAGCTGATTTCGCTAACAGGTTCAATATAAATTGTTTTTTTTTTCCGTCTTTCTTTTCTTCCCGCATCAGTTTGTGGCCGACTGCACGTAACTAGTGAAATTATATGAATCGAGGATGTTACTTACAACAACAGGTAAATTTGCCTGGAGTTATTAATGTACGTACAATTAGTATTGTTGCTTCAGAGTTTTCTTTTTTTCTTGGTGACACTCCATTGTGGTCTACTGGTTAAGGTGCTCGACTGCTGACCCGCAGGTCGCGGGATCGAATCCCGGCCGCGGCCATTCAGAGCCTGAATGTCAAACGAGACGGAATGTTCAATTGAGAAGAACTTGCCCTAGTTCGAAATCTGTCACTAAACTGATTCACTGCGTTAAGACAGCCTAACGGAAGATCGCACTTTCTTTGTCTTGTGGAAATGTTCACTGTGGCGTTGGGCATCGTATTTTGGTTGCCTTATTAATTTACTTTACTACATTTATCATAATTTCAACTTTTGTTTGTTTTATTTTTTTTTTCTGTTCTTAGTTTTCATATGTATATTTCATAAGTTCTATTTTGTTTGATTACATACTTTGTGTGATGTCATAAATCCGACATCACACCCCGTTAAAGAAGTACGAAATAGAGCACTCCCTCGTCCACTTCGTGGGGTATTTATGTGTGTTTAGTCTCGGGGAGTGTCCGCCAGCGCCACTCGTAGCCAATGCGAAAATGCAAGAGGCGAAAATGCTAGAGGCCGCTGTACTTAGAACCCCAGATGGTGAAAATTTCCAGAGCCCTCCACTACGGCGTCCCTCACACCGCGTTTTAGGACGTTAAACCCCAACAATTATTTTTTCTATGAGTAGGTTTGTTCAACGAAAATTTAGACTCCCAAATCAAAGTTTCGGAAGTGTTTCGGCACCGAATGTTCTCTGCACCGAGTAATTGAATATATTCTTCCTATCAGTACACAAGTCACCAAGCGAAAGGATTTCACAAAAGAATTTCAAAGCACGTTGCTTTCACAATTTTCCCAACATATGACTGTTAATGCAGTGTCGCGAGGCTTACGTACCGCTCTTGGACCTCTTTGTCCAGGACCATGCTGCACTCCTCTTCATCTGCACGAGACAAGCTCACTTATTTGTATTTTTCCTCAAGACCAGCATTCTGAGGATGAGGGAGAGCATTGTTTCAATAGTCTAGAGAAGTAAAGGTACTTCTGTTGCTTCAAGAAAGTACGTTATGATTATAAAACACAACGTGCGATACAATCTCATCTTATATATTTAATAGCTCGCGTGATCTTATGTTCATGCGAAAATAAACATGGGTTATCGGGACTCAAACAACTAGCTTAAATGATCACTCCCGCTTACATGTTTCAGGATTAAAAAATCGCGATGAAAATAAAGTAATCTCAATGAAATTCTCAAGTACACATTCGTCAGTATAATAATACGGGGATTAGGAGTGGACGGCTTTCACTTGCGGTGGTTAACACGAGATGGTTCCACTCCCGGTTGATATTTAGAAGAACTTATTGAAAATATGTAGCCGTATATTCGGTAAGGTACAGTGGCCTTACAGGTATTATCTAAACCCAGCAGGGAACTGTATGACATACTGCCGCTAGTAAAAAAACATACACAGAAGAGAGACACGAACAGGACGACATATGGGCGGCAAGTATGTCTCTCTTCTGTGTATGTTTTTTTTACTAGCGGCGGTATGTCATACAGTAAGCAATACCAACAACACCAAGAAGAAGTTCTCCCCAACAGAAAAGTATGATTAAGAGCGATCGAATCAGTTTTCATCAAATCAGGACTCAGCTTCTTTAGAGAATTTCGAAACCTATTACATGTCTCCGATGCACTGGCACCGAGTTTCGGAGCGAGATTTTAAACAGAAAAAAAAACAAGCATTTGTCGGTTTTGATATTTTCTAGTAATCCTCCCGCTCCCCAGAAAAACAATAACAAAGTAAACAGAGTAGAAAGATTATATCATCAGTCTAACATATTATATTTACCCACGCATTTAATTCAGGCTATGTTCTGACGAATCATTGCTTAGCATTTTGATAAGTAATAATGATGCTAACCAACCCGATATTCAAATCAATTTTATTTTCGAAATTAAAGTACAATGATGTGGACGGCACTGGAGAAAAAGCCTCTAAATGAGCCTTGAAAGCGTCCACCGACCATCACATTTGACAGCGCAGTGCAACAGTTATGATACAAAAATTCGCATTGTACAGTAGAACACCGCGAAAGATTAAACAAAATTAGCGTTTCACAGAAGAATATATATCAAAACGACCAAAGAAATAGGCTAATAGCTACTCCCAAGCTGGCGTGTCGTACGAATACAACATTGTGAGAACACTACCGCCAGAGTTCATTGTCCTCCTCACCAACAAGAGAGTCCACCGATTGGGCGCTTGCACGACGACGTAAGTTGACGTCGCCCGGCGGCACAGAGGCCGCGGTCGGAGTTCGCGCCAACAGGAGAGGCATGCGCGAAGCGGAGGGGTTCGATTCTCCGCCAACCTTGGCAAGCGCTGCCCAGTCAATACCAACCTGTCAGCGGAAGTAAGCGCACGGCTTGCATTAACCTTAGCCCCTACGTGGTATAGGTTCGGGCCGTGGTTTCACGGCATTGCAAATTAAACTTGATAATTAAGATATCGGTAGTTAATAATTGGAATATCATATGTATTCGGGTTGTTTTTGTGCCACTGGTATTTGTGTAACTACTTGTAATCTTTTCGGATTTCTGTATGAATTATTGTGAATTTTATTAAACCTTGCCCCAACTGAGAAATTTATTGTGACCTGTCCCTGAGGCACTTGCGGTTATGTGTATTTTTTCCCACTACCCTCTGTAATGCCATTGGCCCTGAGGGTATTCCAGATAAATAAATAAATAAAACACTAATTTGTCTTAGCTCATAGCACTGTGCTTTAGATATGTGTAGTACAATTTTAAATAAAGCCTGGCAGTCCTGCATCTCAGCGATTGTATAACTTGCATGCATTGCGTCCGGCCACTCAAAATTACAATACAGGTCAGTGATCATCTCATTATGGGGGGCCGCATACGACCAGACACCGCATGATCCAAGATGCGTTTTTTTGCGATCCGACACCGTGGTCAGACGTCAGCGCATGCGCGACTCGCGGTAGCGCATCGCAGGTCACGGTATGCTGTAACTGATACGGGCGCCGACAAATTCAAGTAAACGTGATTGCCCCTTCCCCAACAGAAACGTTACTTTAATGGTAGAAAGTTGAAGTTGCACCGTTGCATCTGCGATGAGAAAATCGATAGTGTTTTTCTTTTTAAAGAAATCAGTGACTGGGCAATTATTCTGTCCACTTAAGACCCAGTGAAATATTTGAAGCGAAAGCCATCAGAATTTGTTTGGCTCATTTTTGAGAACGTCTCTCTCAACTATTCACCACGTGCACTTGCCAGAAAATTACAAGAAAAAGAACGCGAATTCTTTTTTGTTCACTTCAATTATTGGATTTTACTAATAAGGGTTAAAATATTATCCATGTTAACCACGGCATAAATCAACCGCTATTTAAGTAGCCGCATAGATGGTATATACTGTTCAATGTGTACTCACAACTTGTGGCTCGGTGCATTGTTATGTAGAAGTAAGCCGCCCAATTATGGCGCACACAACACACTTAATTTGTCAGGATGCCTCAGAAGTGGTAGCTGGGATACCTAGTTCATTCGCGCTCCTTTCCGGACCGCGAACATGTACACAGTAGTCCACAGTTAAAGGGAACACCGGAGCGCGTGGCGGACGCTCGACGCCACCGCCGGCTAGCGGCTGAAGCGAGCTTTGCGCAGGCGCACTGAGAACTATTAGTGGTGTTCTTGCGTCGTCCGCTACCGTCTGCTGCCGCACTTCGAATCGTCGCGAAGCGAACTGCTCGCGCGACGAAAGAGCACCTGGCATGGTGCTCACTGCGCCTGCGTGAAACACGTTGCGGCCGGCCGTGGCGCCGAGCTGCCGCCACGCGCTTTGATGTTCCCTTTCACAATGGACCACTCTGTACATATGTTGTGTACGGTTATAGCTAAGGTCGAGAGTGATCGGACCAGGAAACTTCCGTACCTCAGGAAACCGGGACGGGTCCTTGAGAATGGAGGGTCTCCGCGGTTTTGGCTCCGACGGTTGCAGATCCGAAGTGGAGCTCGGCTGAAAATAAAGCGCGTTGTATTAACATTAATGGTAGTAATTAGTAGTATAGTATTATTATTCTTATTATTAATATTACTACTAAATTGCGTTAGAACTAATTTTAACTGCGTAATAAACAGCTTGCTAGTGAATTCATTTACTCCAGCCTGCTCTTTAAACTAGCAGCACTAGGTTTTCCGGTAATTTTAATGTCCTGCTACCTAAATGTAACATTAACTACGGAAAACTAACATCACCGTTTCCGGCGATTTAACTTTCATATGACTTATCCCATTCATTTAAATCCTCATCTTCATTGCATGCAATGAAACATGAATTAAAACATTTTATTTTGCATAAATGCTCAGGTAAATCATTAAGTGTTTTATCTATGCTTTCCAAGTACCGTACTAAATTACATTACATAATTATTTTACATGTATAACATTTTATGCACTTTCCATTACATACGTATTTTTTACCGTGCAACATCGTATAAGTTCGTTTTTTTACTGATGCGTTTATTATTTTTTCTCCTGTTTTAGCCTGCCCATATGTATTAATCTAGCTCTGTTCCATTTGCTGTTGTTGGAACAGTCAACTCGATGGCCATAAAGGCAAGAAAACACTAAATACAAGATACGCGTTGCTCTGAGAGACATCAGACTTTTCTCACCATGGCATCATGATTTGCCCTCACTGAAGAGATGTATTTAGGTTAAATATAATGTTGTTGCTAGCGCTCCAATTACAATTTAATTCAGGTTCCTATATGGTACAGTGCAATGAAAGAGGCTCCTGACGTCGTCAATATATACTTCTACAAACGTTGAAAACGGGGGCTCTTCATCATTCGAAAACAAATTTTAAAAAGCATGGTTGATACCGTTGTCATAAGGATCGGTATAACACGAAAGTGGAGCGTGTCTTCGCAAAAGTAGTTGATTGTTTGTTGTGCACTGACATATAAGAGCTTGCACAATGACTATTGTTCTTTGGCAGTTATAACAATGTTTAACGTCCATCTAGCACTGACGTTGACGCCCGGCGGCGCATTTACATCTCGACGACTAACGTCCATGATCATGATTAAACCTTTATTGTTGAAGTAGTTAAAGTACATCTGTATGCAGCATATGGTGAATCCCGTGCAAAGATGGCTTCAACAAGCAGATAACAAACACTGGTACTCGTGTGCACTCATTCAAAGCGTCGTCATTTGAGGAGAGAAACTCCCCAGTAAGCGTCCCAGTAATAGGGCAACCTATGCTTCTGCTCATGGATCACTACCAAGCAGCGCTTCGGGAACGCGAGAGGCAGAGTTCGTCGTCACTTGAGCCGCGAACGCGTGAAAGCGTTCCACTTCTCGCTGGCGTCTCTCTCGATGAGAAGGTGTGAGATATATAAGACGCGTTTGCTAAGCCTCACGTTTGTGTGTCGGTAGCGCATTGGGTAGACCATAGAGTTTCCTCAAATTAACTAGAGGGGACTCTGGCGCTGCGATCGTTCAGCTACCATGGGAATGATGGGTAGCACACAAATTTGCCTAGTCTTCGTGCTTGCGGCTTCAAACGTACTTGTGGCTTTGTTTATTGTGTGTTTTGGCTTTTGTTTTGGATAAAAGAATGGGTCGTTGTGAACTTCGTGACCAGAATTGAATCGCTGAGTCTAAAGAAGTTAAAGTGGCGAAGTGAAACTGCTGACTTTTGCGGAACTTCGTTTTGCGACAAAGCGGATGCAGCCGACGCGGAGCCAAACGGAGCCGAAAGTACGAAGTTTAGACAAATTTGTGTACTACCCATCATTCCCATGCTGGCTGAAGCGTCATGCGTTGCAGCTCCCATAGACACTAGCGCCAGAGTTCCCTCTAGTAAGTATTGTAGGAAACTCTATGGGGTAGACCCAGAGCCGTATATTAAAGGGGTCATGAAGCACCCCTTGGGCTGATTGAAAAAACACATGCTGCGGAAAGCTGACACGGCTATGAACTGCTCTGCGAAATATTACAGTCGTGCGCGCCGCGTAATGGCCACAAGCGGAGCGCGAAGTTGCCGTTTCCCCAGGCCCCCTCTTTTCAAACAGAGGCCGGTTCTCACTCTCGTCGGTGGGCGGGGCGGCTGTCCGCTGTACGTCGCAAGAGACATAGCATGCTTATTGGCCGATAGCCGACGTAAATCGAGAGCGGCGTTCGGATCAGATGCGCTTCTTGCCGCGGGGTGCCGCCACATGCCGGCGCCGCACTCCTCAGTACACGGTAGCCGCACTCGCGCAAGCGAATCACAGCGGGAGAGCGATCGCGTTTCATGACGCGCGCTGGCGTAACTTCTTTCCCCCATGCCATCCCTCCCTGTCTAGCTTCCAGTGCGCTCGTCGGCACGAGAAAAGAGAGAAAGCGCTGGGAGCGTGCGCCAAACCCCCGTAACTCCGCTGATTCTTGACGGATTCGAGAAATTTTTGCGGCAATCGATTCGGGAGGCAGTACACTCCGATACTGAGGCCATTAGATAATTACTTGGAAAAGTGGTTCATGACCCCTTTAAGTGCGAATGCACTTTATAAGCGACCCTGAATCCGGTGTCATCCGCGCTCCTCCTCCTCTCCCCTAGCAACGGCGCGAGGAGCGGAGAGGAGCGTCTGTAGCAACGGCGCAGCGACGTCACGCCCCACGTGACTGCGCGCGCTCCGCCTTCCGCACTGTGGCTGCGCGCGCCTGTGGTACCTGTGGTGATGAACGCCGGCAGCGAGACGCTGAACGAAAGCGTGCGAAGCGAGCCGAGCACCCCGAAGCCGATCTGGCGCGGGGACGCGCGATGCGTGAGCGAGCGCGGGCCCTCGAATTCGATCGGCCGGACGCGCGCTTCAAGCGAGTCTTCCTGGACCGCAGCTTCGGATATAGCTGCGCGGTGTGCGATCGACTGTGGTTCGACAACAACCTGAGCCCCATCTCGGGCGTGCGCAACGCCGCCAACAAGTTGAACGCGTTGCGGGTTCTTTGGAACGAGTTCGGAAGACAGATCACCATCATCAGTAAAAGTGCTTTGCACTTAAAAACGGCCAGACCTCCGTGGGTCGGCTGGCGCGTGCTCTCTCGCTGCCGTCTCCTTCGCTCGGCTGTGCAGTTTAGTCGCGCGCGCCCCCTCATAGCATCACCCCGTGCTTCGCACTTCCTCATACTCCCCTTCGGGGAAATGCGGGTTTTTTTTTCCCTTTGGGAGAGTTCGGCGCTCTTTTGATCTCGCCGCCAGTCTGGGAACTGCTGCACTACAGTCTGGCAACAGCGCGCTTCCGCGCCGCCGACGCCATTTCGTGCCGAGGTTTCTCGTGATGCTGTACCCGTGACGTCGCTGTCGGCATTTATGCTTCCTCTGTGACCGACCTGGTGTGTCTTTGCTGCTGTTCGTGCACGTGTCGGCTGCGTGGAACATCGTGGACCTGCACGGACGTCGCAATGGGGGCTTGCAGCGCAGTAGGCTGCTCTAAAGGCTCTGTTATACTCAGACTTCCAACGCGAGCGCGCGTGAGGACGTTGCGTTTCGTCACGCCGAGCCGGCGACGCTACGCCAGACGCAAATCGGTCACCGCTATAGTCGAGCCGGCTCCAACGCGCCGGTGCGATCGCATCTCGAGGAGCGATTGCGCAGTTAAGCGAAGAACGCGCCGCGCCATCTGTCGGGAACCGATGAAACAGCCCGCGAAGCAGGTTCCTGTACATGCGAGTCCGGCGCGTCTGGCGCGAAATGCATCAGGATCTATTCGGAGCCGAGCGACGCCCGAGCGCGCCAGCAGCCGTCGACAGCGTCGGCGGTCAGCCGACGCCGGACTATAGACGGCTCTTTTTTGCTGACGTAACGTCGCTGTGACGCCCGCACGCGCGCGTTGACGTTACGCTGGAATATATCACAGCTTTAACTCGTTGAAGAAAGGGTTCGCCAGAGACGGAGCGTTGCGGGCGCGCGCCAGCGCGAGCTTACAGTGCGCGGCACAAAATGGCGGACAGCGCCGCCGCTAAATATGGATGGTTGTTGGCTCCGCCCCTCCGCCGAACTCTCCAAAGGAATATACGGCTCTGGGTAGACCTAGTGCCGCGCACCGATAGGTCATGGGTTTAACTCCCATTTCTTCCACGTCAAGGAAACTACTTCTAGGTTTTCTTTGTAATCAGTTAGTGTGCAGTTTAACATCATTTCCGTGACGGAACTGACGTCAGTGAAGTCTTGCTGAAACACGGCATAAAACGCTTTCGGGTTAAAAGCTATTCGATGTTCTACTTCATTCTAGAAATACTACTTCCTATGTGGTATGGTGTCAAATATATTGCTTGGCGTAGCTTCATAACATTTTGACCTTAACTTGATATGAAAGCGGGTAGAGATATGGCCCCATATACCTTTGCCGGCTGATATTTCGGATCGCTTGGGCTTGCCTGCGACTCCAGAGCGGTCATAAATACCACCGAGGGACGTCTCTTCCTCGTCTGCTTGTCGTCTTTCGTCGAAACGTCGGAGTTACGCCGCTGCATCTGTGCGTAAAACAGGAAATTTATGCCGAGCTTTATACCGGGGACCCATAGAAGTAGGTAAAGTCTTTGCACAGACCCTTAATAACTGTTTTTAACACTTTGCTCTTTCCGCCGTTAAAAAAAGCGCGGGAAGAGCTGTTGCATGTTCAACACTTCGGGTATATGAGATAATCGCAGGCATCCAAACAATTTGATATCGCATATGCAAATAAAGACCACCGTTACTAATTCAATGACTGAGCTCTTGTAGAGCAAGCAACGAACATAGAAACGACACCAACGACAATGACGGCCGCTTGCGTTCTCAGTTTTGTGTTACTTCGTGTTCGCCAACGTTTCAAGAATTGCGCGGTTATTGAAATGATAATGCGCAATAAACTAGAGAATCAATGCCTCCTTATCGAGCTAAAACAATCCTTACATAGAACATTTTCACGACAGTGGAAGACAAAAAAAAATAATAAAACATAGGCAACACAATACGTTAAGTTCAACGGTCTTATCAAGGCGAAAGCCTTGAGTGGCTATGTTGGCGCTCCAGACCGCGAGACTTGCCCGGACTCTGCGAGACCGTTTGGGCTCGCAAATGTCTCGATGGTTCCGTCTAAAAACCGACGTGAGCTTCTCCGAGCGATGACGTCGCGTATGACGCCATCGTGTGACGTCATGGTGACGTCACACGTTACAACTTTCGTGACTTCACGGTGACGCCGTATGATGGCGTCATCCCACGGCATCGGCGCTCGGTCAAAGGTTGGCGGATCCCGGAGGCAGAGCAAAACCATGTGCAAAGCCTTCGAGGGGCTAGGGCAACAACCAGTAAAATAGACACAGAAGGAGAAGACGAATCGCTTTCGCGTTCGAGTCGTCTTAGGCGAACGCATAACGGACCATGTCACTTGTTTTTAGTTCAAGTTAGCGCATTGTGTGGTAAACGTGTCCTCGCCCACTGGTTCTGAAAAAAAAAAATGTTATCAGAGCTAGCGCACTAACACAACCAGCACAATGCAATGCTACAACAATCCGTACGTAGCTTGTTCTTTAACTTGAGATTCGTGACCACTAGATTGCTGTAGCTTCAATTGACTGCGAAATAAGATGGTCCGAAAAGAGAACAGATGTTTTGCTTTTTTCTTGTAAGAATGGTCATCTGCAAAATCCACACACCTCGCTATCGTTTGGCAATGAGACGATGGAATCACGTTTTTGTTGGTCCGCACTCAGGCTGATGCTGACCCTGCGGAGAAAGAAAAAAAAATGCGCACGAAAAAAAAATTATTTCACTGACGTTGTCCCGATCCTATGCGCGAACGAGATGCAAGAGCGTGAAAATAAAACGAATTTTTCGTTTGTTTTCTTCGTAAGAACAGAAAATCCGCACCCGGGGACATTAGCGTAAGCCGGATGGTCTGCCTATGTACAAGGATGCTGAATCTTCTCTTTCGAAACAGCCTAGAGGCATCGTGCAATGGTGTTTCAGTGTTTCACTTTGCGTACGTACTGATACTTTACTTTGTATTGAAATAGTCAACTGGAAAGTTAATCGAAGAGTATTCGATATATAGGAATTAATGGAATTAGCGAGTAAGTTTACCAGGGCGAGAAAAGACGCATATGGCGGCAGTTTGCTGGACACATCGAGAGAGCGTACATCAGCTGGCATAACCAATTGTGGGCATAGTTGCGACGAGATTTTCGAAATGTGCTGCAAGCATTTCTCAAAACAGTTGTAAAACGGTGGAAATTCAGTTCATGTCAGCTGTTACAAAGCCACTCCGCGAAAGTCACCCGTTGTGCGCTGTAGCGGAGTAGATACAGCGCTGCGCTGTTGAGCTTTAGGTCGCGTGTTCAAGCCCGGCTACCACGATTAATTTCAATGGTACAGAAATGCAGAGGCAAAAGTATACTTCTAGCGGCATCTCAAAAGACGCTAGGCGATAGTGGTTATTCTGTTAACGGTTAAAAACTAATCTCAGTGTCTAGGGTGTTAATTTATTATAGCATGAGTTCGCAGGTTCAGTTCCTGTAGTCGCGGTGGCTACATATCAATAGGAGCTAACGGTAAAAACGTTCGTGTACTTTTATGTGCACTTCACACTAGAGGCGTGCGCACGGTTCCCCTTCAGGGGAGGCGAAGGCGGGCGAAGGTTCATCGCACTGCTCCCCCCCCCCTTCCTATTAACTCAATGTATGCGGCAGACATTGCGGCCCCCCCTCCTCTTAGGTGACTAGGGGGAGGAGGCACCCCCTTGCCCGCTCCGCCCCCTCGCCGCCCTGCGCGCGCCTATGCCTGACACTGCCTGAAGTGGTGTATGATTCCGTTCCAAAATGGGTTTGGCAACCTAGTCCGGCATACTACGCCAGTGACATCCATTTATTACGGGTTACTCAGCTCATCTTACGCGGGTAACCGTTTTCCTTGGCTTCCGCTTTAGCCAGCATTATTTTCGGTTCGATGAACAGCCGGCTCTCATGGCATGATAAAAATTAGTTTTATCCATGACTTTTACTACCAGATAAACTTCTGAATTAATAATAATATCTAGGGTTTTACGTGCCAAAGCCACGATATCATTATGAGGCACGCCCTAGTGGAGAGCTCTGGAAATTTCGACCATGTGGTGTTCTTTAACGTGCATTGACATCGCGCAGTACACGGGCCTCTAGCGTTCCGCCTCCATCGAAATGCGACCTACGCGGCCGAGATCGACCCCACGACCTTCGGGTCAGGAGCCGACCACCGTAACCGCTACACCACCGCGGCGGCAGAAACTTCGGAATTACCTCACTTATGAGTGAGATGTTAGTACTTCATTGTGGTCCATGGGATTCTGAAAACTGTGCTCCTGCACCTTTGCTTTAAAAAAAGCCTGCTTTTCTTCGTTCATATTTTCCCAAGGTGCCCGGATCGCCGCCATATACATCACGACAGAGAAAACTCAAGGCGTTGAATAGCCGTCCTTAAATTGTATTGCTAACATCTTACTTCATATTTCATAATTTTCGAGAGCGCACCCACTGCGCTTTCTTGTAGCACTATTATTCGCCGAATTCCTTTCGTTCTTAGCTCCTATCTTTTGCTATTCGATATTCTAGAAAAAAATAAGTTCTACAAACAATATGACGTCGCTGCTTACCTCAATAATTTGCTGCCGTTACTTTAAATTGCTACGCATCTTTCTATCGCGTCACGAAACATGCCTGCGGCGTATTTGTCCGGCTACGGTGGAATCGGGCGGCCCTTCAGCGGCTGTTGTGGCAGCCCCCTTCTGGACAGCAACGACGAGTGCCTCCATTGCTTCCGGCCGCGCTTCAGAGCCGGTTTGGTACCTGGAGCTTTCGCTTGTGGTCTGCTGGTCCATCGGTTGTTGCTCGCTCGCGCTCAAAGAACCACTGCATCAAAAATACCGTCGGCCACATTTTGGAGAGGGCTGGCTGCTTATTAACAAGAAATGCGGCGTTCTAAATTTTTACTCGGCGCATTTACTCGCGTAAAACATACAGTTCATTTAGTTAGACACATTCAAATGAATCCAACAGACAATTAGGTCAAGGAAAGCATGGAGCGCATCAACTGTTGTCTAACTGTAGTGTAGCAATTAAAACGTCAAATTGATATTAATTAAAGTGGACGAAGAATCACGCCTTTCCATCGGTGGGATCCGACCCCACAACCTTCGAATTACGCCTCCGCTGCTCTAGCAATTGAGATGACAGAAGGCGCTTCCCGATCCACTTCGTTTGTCATTTCTGGACTGTTAATCCCTGGGAGTGTTTGCCAGCGCCACTCGCAGCCAATACGGCGAGTGGCTCTCGCTGCCAGAGGGCATCACGTGGCACGCGCCTTTACACAAGGTGGCAGCTGACCAATAAACTCTCGTATGTCAGCCTACAGCGTTGAGTCTTCTGGGGCGCGGCCCTTACTATGAAATAATTAATTGATTCAGTTAGTTAGTTAGTTAGTTAGTTAGTTAGTTAGTTAGTTAGTTAGTTAGTTAGTTAGTTAGTTAGTTAGTTAGTTAGTTAGTTAGTTAGTTAGTTAGTTAGTTAGTTAGTTAGTTAGTTAGTTAGTTAGTTAGTTAGTTAGTTAGTTAGTTAGTTAGTTAGTTAGTTAGTTAGACCTTCCCCGCCGGTATCTACATAACATTCCTCCGATCACCGCACCCACTCGACTCATTATTGACGAGCACGGTAACTATTATTGGCATTGCTCTTTGAAGAGAATGACGGCAAGTCGCCACCGACAGCGAAGTACTACAGGAAACCACGCAGGGGTTCGCTGTAGTGCTCGTCGCTGTAGCGCTCGTCGTCGCTGTAGTTCGCTGTAGTGCTCGTCGATGGATCAGTGGATTCACAGGAGACAGACCGTATATGAAGCGAAAATTATGCTTCATAAACGGTCTGTCTCCTGTGAATCCACTGATCCATCACTGTTACTGCCGCCAGGTTCATCGAAAAACTGCGATTCCCCTCGTCGATCGCGACATCAAAAATGTCCATCTTTCAAGCTTGCACAAGTGCGTCTACTGAGAATGTTAAATTTGAGCCGAAATTTCATTTGCGCTGGCATTCTTAAATGACGGACAGAATTCGCAAATCCTCAGCTACAAAAAATCCACGTAGAACGCAAATCAGTTCTAATGCTGGACACAGAATTAGTGAAGACTGCGGGCAAACGTCAAATAACCATTACAAATTACGAGCATTGCGGATTCAGCGCAGGCTGATACGGACGCGAGCTGTCTCTGGGCGGCTCACGTCTACAGGTAACCATACCAGTGTCTCAATGCCTCAATGTCTGCACCACTAAAGACTGGTGGTCGAGAAGGGAAAAGAGTGCGGCGGGAGCGCTTGTCTCGGTATAGAGTGGTGACGCTGCTCTAGCATGACATAGAGCACTGCGAGAAACCGGAGATGGCGAGACGGCACTGCGCGCTCACGCCGGAAGAAGAAGTTAACATGATGCGACTACAACAGAAACGCGAATACAAACGCGAACGCAACTTCGCTGAAAATTCCTCCCCATATGAATGTAGCGCACTAAAAATTCTTTTCCTGCACTTCTCGTGCCATGCCACCTTCTTTTTTTATGTATAAGCATTGTAGGCTTCTTCCCGCCCCCCCCCCCAAAAAAAAACACCGTGCGTCTACAAGGTAACCCGCTGCCGCCCATATTGGTGCGTGGGTCCTTACGTTGCCTTATATATAACAACAGAGTGTTTGAGAATTCGGGCCCCAAGGTGCTTGGGGGCCCAAGAAGCTTGCGAGCCGCCAGGGCGCATGCGCAGAACCCTCGGGCTCTTGCGCTCGCGTTGACCCGAGACGCAAAAATCGAAAACTGGCGTGGGGCCCCAAGGCGTCTTGGGTCACCAGCGAGAAGACGCAGACGCAGCCGGGTCACGGCGCAGTATGGCCAGCGTCTCGCATCATTTTAAATTTCGTCACGCGTGGCGCTCTGTGCGTTTGACCTAACGCAGCCTGCGTTGGCCCAATTCTCAAACACTGCTGATCATTCGAACGCAAGAGCAGGCTGCCCAACGCAGCTTGGGGGCCCTGCGTCTTGGGTCCCCAATTCTCAAACTCTCTAATAGAGACACGTGTATCTAGTAGATACACGACGCGCGTTGCGTTTCCCTCTAGACCGGCCGTGGTGTCCTGTTTACTCTTTAACATGCCGCGGGATGGTGATCTTCGCCAACGCTCTTCTGGCTGTCAGGGCGGAGTTGTGCCACCAAGCGTCAACTTGGGTGCATCCACGTTAAACGGTGCTATACAGCTACCAAGCACCAATAGGCACTGAGCAAGCTCTCTTATATCAACGTAAACGTTGAACTACTTCTGTAAGGACACGTTTTACTCTCGTGTTATACCGATTCCTATAGGCTTCCCAAGCAACGCTTGGGAAGCAGGCAGCGCCATCTCTGACAGAAAAACAGAAACTGGGGTGTTCGCAGCGCGCGTTTTCCCTTCTCTCCACCGCGTTGCTGCTCGCTTCTGTGCACGTGCAGAGCTCTCGCGGTGCACTTTCGGCGCCTCGCAATGTACCGCTTGCAGTGCGGCTTCAAAAGGATTTTCAAGCTTGAGTGGCACTTCCGAAAAGCGAACTTGATAAAATGAGAAAGGCTCGTCAATCACGTTAACGGTGAAGAGCAGACGATCGACGACAACCACGCCCGACTCAAAGCGAAATGCATTTCCCAAGTCGCGATTACACCGTGTAGGACGTATACCTCGAGGTAAGTCTCATTCTGTCATGTTAAAGATGAATGATGGTCCACATGCACTCCGAAATGAAGCCGTGCACGCTATCGATGTTCTGCGGCGTGGACTACGAATCATATGATTGTTGTTTTGATATGGCATGCTTACAGTAGCAGCCGTGTACTTTCGTGAACAAACGTTTGCGGCGTGCGAAAAAAAGATTATACGGCCATGGCACTGCTTCCTGAGAAGGTTAGAGTCAAGTCCTCCGTGCCGCTGGAGAATCACCCGCCGATTAAGACGCGAGGCAGCTAGCTGAGCTTCAACCACTGTGAAGCAAGATGAACTGCTCGCCTCGTTTTTTCGGCTCTCGCGTCATGCTTGCAGTCTCTTTTTATGATATCGACTTCACAGGCGTATAAAACCTGTTGCGTGAACGCGGCTAGAAAATCGCACAAAGTCAGAAGGTGGTTACTTCAAGGTTGCAATTTCAAAGCATGTATTAAGTGCCAGTTATATTTAGCGGCTTAAATATATATCACCCCAATAAAGTGACAAAAACAAAGCAAACCTGCAGAACGATGTCAAAGCTTGCTGAAAATGCACAGACGTCCGTTCCGGCGTGATAAAGCAGCCTTCCCGACGCGTGAAATGCAGGCGCCGTACTTCTGACAATGTGCGGAGTTCAGTTGAATTCAACCAACCGCGCAACGCTAACGGTATAACGCGAATGTGAACGTTCAACAACGACGGGTAGGTCTCACGAGCACGGGGAATCAAAACACAAAGTTGCTTCACCTACAACCGTAACTGGACTTTAACAATGCGAGAAGACAGCGAGTAATCATTACTGTAGTCGCTGCGTGCATGCGCCCCGTTACTTACCGATTCAGGTAGTCGGAACGAACGATAGCGATGAACTCAGACAGCCAAAATAGAAGGCGAGACAGCGCTGTCAGCCATCCACGCTTGCCGCCTTTATTTATCGTGCGACACGCCCGGGAACCGATACAGTTTAACACGTGAATCGTGTGTCTTGTCTGCACTGTTGTGGCTGGCCACTAAACCGCAATACTTCGGACCACGCTTGCGCTTCCGCGGGGTCGCTTCTGCCATTGTGGAAATGCGCAGCTTCGCACAGCAAGCCTCTCGGTTCAACGTACCCAGCTGACGGCCTCCCAGTTACCCGCACCGAGAGAAGAACGCGTGCGCACGTGCGCTACCGCTACCGTGAAAGGGGCTGAGTCGGCCGCGCGAAGGTTCAGAGCTTTCCGACAGAGCCGCAGCGCGGCTGGCGCGGCGCTGTCGTCGCGCCGCAAACCTGAGCTTGGGTTCCCTATGATGGAGAGATCAATCTTGCTTTTTAATTCATTCATTCATTCATTGCTATGGCTATCAGTGCTTCAGAACCTGCCCCTTCCCTGGTAAGGAATTCTTGGCAGACATTTTACCGGCACCCTTCAAGGCATTTTCCTTACTTGCAGTCGTTTGATTAGAGAATGAAATTGAAACTTAATGTCTTTATTTGCGGTACTTTCTATTCTTTTAGTTATACTTAAAGCTGTTTGGATAGACAGTAGAACCCTGAAAAATAACCAGATCAAGCACGGAGGCTTTTCATGTAGACTTGAGCTATGTGCGCCGTTTCGTATGGCTCCATGGACAGTGGCGGACAGCGAAGCTTTGCGAGAGGCGGGTGATCTCGTAAGCCTCCCATAGTAGTCTATAATGCCACGCAACCACTGTACACTCAAGGATGATGATAAAAATCACAGCATATCCAGGAAGTGAACGATGATGAAGGAGCTTGCTCCAGAGGTTAAATCCGGTAAACCGTGAATCCTCTGTACATCTGCTCAATGATCATCATATAAAGAAGTGACACGAGAGTTGTTGCGGCGTGATTGTATATACACAATGTTGGTAATTTACATATCGATGCACTATATACATAAATTTACATATTGATGCAATATATACATTTTGTTCAAGAGCTTATTTACGGATCACATAAGCTGTGGGGAACGTTTTCCTTTTAGTATAATGGCTCGCGGGCTCTCCGCTCAGGGTCCGCTTGTCTTTGCGCCCGCTTCGCTGCGGCCTCGCGGGCTTCGGCATCCGCTCGCATGCCGTTTAGTTTCGGCATCGCGAGCCCTCGCTGCTGCCGTTGCCTCGGTGCTGGTAATGGCTCGTGCTTGCTGTCGGCGCTGGCATCTCTCTTCGGCCTAGCGAGCTGTCACCGCAAGTTCTTGGCGGCGAGCCCACGCTGCTGCCTTGGCTTCTTCGGGTCTTCTTTTCGGCGTGCTCCGCCGAGAGCGGAGCACGCACCCTTGAATCTTACACTTGAGAATCAACGGCGTACACGGCAGGAGGGACAAGAGACAACCTCCCAGCAAAAGGAGCAAGCTCCTAAAAGGAAGTCGTTAATCCTAATTGAGTACATCCAATCGTCTCGATTGTGCGAGAGCATTACTTAGCTCATTGTGGGATCCAGTTGCCGCCAGAAAGCCACGGCAGAAAAGCGGAACATAAGTCACATCACCTTCGTGGCGATGAACGTAGTTGTTCGGAAACCCAGCGTTAAAATACCGAACGTTGCCATGCGAGTAACTATAGATGGCGCCGAAGTCTCCGACAACGTCGAAGGCAGGGCGAACCCGGCGACCTGCAGCGAGGCAGCGTTCTGGCCTACGGATGGCGGTTTAGCTGTATTAATTGGTTTACGATTAACCGTTTACCAGCTTAGCCATTAATCATGTATGCTGCTTTTTTTTGTGCCGATTAATCTGAACTTTACACAGGCGTTCTTACAAAGGATGAAAACAGATTATACCTCTGCCACGGCGCTAACAAGCCATGCTCTCGTGTAGGTTATAAAAAAAAGAGATGACGTAATCTTCGTCAATAAAGAAGAGACCATTTGCGCGCGCAAACAACCAGACAATCAATATATTTAAACCACAGAAAGAAAGATAAGGGACAGGAAAACTCACAGGGTTCTTGCATTCGCACAAGATGACTCGAAGGTGAAAGCAGTCTTCTCATACTTTTTCTTCAGTCGATATATTGACACTCCCCCGCCCCCCTCCGAGAGATTTCTGCACGTAACGTGGTTTTGCACTGGTTCCAGGATCAGAGGAATTGCAAGCTTTCTGCACCTTACCTGGTTTCGAACTGCCTCCGTGTTCGGGCCCACCAGTCACGGAGGCATGCAAAGGGACTATGTCGTGTGATGACGTATTGATGCGACGTCACGTTAGGGGACGACATGATGACGTCATAGTGACGGCACGATGACGTAACATATGCTGGCGATCTGTGATGTCATGCTGACGTCACATGGTGACGTCATCAAACGGAGCTGCGTAACTCCGATCAAATAAAACGACCGCGGTACAATTTGAATGAAATAAATGACCGAAGCGCAATCGATGCAAATGGGCTGCTGCTTTTCGAGCGTCAGTGTAATCTCAATACATGTCCTCAAACAATGAAGCTCTTGTATTATTTCTAGAAGTAACACAAAAACTGGTCCCTACTTGCTTTATGAAAAATGACATGGTAACTAAGCTTCGACCAATCTTCTGACACATTCTTAATTCAAATTTTTGGCCGCGTTGAGCGCCCCTAACACGAAAAATGCGAACTAACTTATCCGACCCCAAAAAGAGGATTGAGTAGAACTCGCCGCGGTTGATTTTTCGGCCCTCTGCGGTGATCACTGGAACTTGAGACTTTCCGGGGCCTGATACAGTAGTGTTGCGAGGCTTTATAACGAGAGTTAATATATAAACTGCCTCTTGGTGAATTCTGTGCACGACTGGCATTAGCGGCAATGGTCTCAAACCTTAGCAGAGCACCTATCTCAAGTCTTCCTGAAAAGCCTCCGTGCTCGATCTGGTTATATTTCAGAGTTCTACTGTCTATCCAAGTAGCCTTAAACATAACTAAAGGAATAGAAAGTACCGCAAATAAAGATATCAAGTTTCAATCTCATCCTTTATCGAAACGACTGCAAGTAATGAAAATTCCCGGAATGGTGCCGGTAAAATATCTGCCACGAATTCCTCACCAAGGGAGGGGCAGGTGTTACTAAAGGAAGCACTGATAGCCATAGCAAAGAATGAATGAATGAATGAAAAAACAAAGTTGATGCCTCGATCATACGAATCGGTAAAATAAGAACGTAAAACGTGTCCTTACAGAAGTAGTTCAATGTTTACTGTGCAGTGATATAAGAGAGCTTGCTTAGTGCCTATTGATGCCTGGCAGCTATAACACCGCTTAACGTGGATGCACCCAAGTTGACGCTTGGTGGCACAGCTCCACCTTGACGACTAACGTCCATAATCAATGATTAAATAAAGGCTCGTTCACAAGGGCGACTAGCAGCGGTGGCGCGACAAGTTAGTCGCAAAGCGACTGGTCGCAAATGCTCGCAAATGGCCGTTTTGGTCGCAAAGCGACTGCTGTGGCTCAGTCGCTCGCTGCTCGATTTTTCAGTCGCGCGACTGTAGTCGCAAACCTCTGAGCCAATCACATGCGCAGGAACAGGACGTCACCTTCTTTTACGGGGCAATGGCAATACGAGCTAGGATGCGAGCAGACGACGTGAACTCTGTATGGCGACGGTTATAAGTCGCACACAGATGTCAACATCGGTCGCTTTTAGTCGCTTTTTGACTTCCAGTCGCAAATGGTCGCGCGACCGTTGCTAGTCACCGGTGTGAACGAGCCTTAAACCTTTGTGGTAGCTGTTGTAGTTACCGGGGAGAGTGTAATCAGAGAAAGCGGTGTGACAGCAAGAAGAGCGTAGGCTATGGTAGCCATCCCGCGCCTGTTAAAGAGTAAACAGGATACCACGGCCGGTCTACAGAGAAATGCAACGCGCTTCGTATATTCTCTCTAGCCCTGGCGCGATTTTTCTCGGGGCGAGCGTAAGCGGGAAACGCGGTCGGGCACGCGTCGCAGAGTTATTTTTAATACGGATGGATGGTATGAGCGAGGCCGAAGCTAGGGTTAAGGTCGCCACTACGCGGTGTGTCAAAGCATTGACAAAATTGCACTTCTATTGGAAACGCGCCGAATGGGACGGACGCGTGGCAACGACGTAATCCAGGAGCTAATCGCGATGGCCACGGTCATGATCCATTGCTTCACTTTACCGCGCCCAGACGGCGACGCCAGCCCGACGACCAAGAGCACTGCGAGAGGAAAGTGTGAGATATAAAAGGCGCGTTTGTAAAGCCTCCAGAGCGTGTGACGGTGGCGCAGTAGCTATCATGCCATGCATTAGTTGTCGCGGACGGAAAGTTCATGGGCTCGACTACCACTGATGGAGGTTTAGATGCGAAGCACCTTTTGCTCGGGGCTGTGTCTGTCCTTCCCTCACGCGTCTGCTCGCCACTGCGCATGCGCCAACTCTCTCCCCTCTCCTCGCGCTCACGCGAGGAGGTGGCGTGAGCGCAGCCTCCGCTTCGTTTCTCCTCTCCCGTTTCTCTCTCTCCGCCACAACTGTGCGCTCGTATAAAATGTGGCGTGCGTTCGCTCCCGTTGCACTCTTCTTCGCAACGGCGCTATGGACGCTCGCGAAGCTGAACGTAGACGGCAACGCCGGCAAGCGAATCTCGAAGCTGCGAGGCAACGCGAAGCCGAAGCGCAACGGAAACATCGAGCTGGGGAGGGTAACATAAGCGGTACACAACATATACACAACTCCACACACAAATGATACACACACGGAGAAATACAAATGGAACAACAATGGAAACACAAGTGACCACCCAGGGCTGCTTCGCATCCCCACATGGTTCCCTTTAGTGGGAGATGGTGTAATTTTTTATTTGCCATTGATCGTGTGCATTTTTCCGACGTCATTTCGTGACGGAAATACGTCACTGAGGTGTTGTGGACGACGGCATAAAAAGCCTTCATGTTAAAGCTTATCTGCGCATGTCCAGGCAAGAGGCTCTACCTATCAATCCGGCACGCGTGGTGGTCTACGTGAGAGATAACTGTTCAGGCACTGAAATACCATCCTGATGCAAGTGAATCGACGGTTGGCTCACGCGTGCGCTACCACTGTTATCGACATGCCAGGTCTCAACAATCAAACGGATTTCTTCATTCCTGTGCCTGTACTAAACTGCGCATTCATCGAATTTTGACGTGCACCTACACCCTCGACAATGTAAAAATAGACTACATGGTGAGCCTCCGGTTCCAGTCGTCAGAGATGTCAGGCGCGTTTCATCTCTGCTTGAGCCGCGACTGGTGGCAGTACTGGCATGCTTTCACTCGCACAGAGGACCTACGACGGGCGGGGCAGTGCTATCTCTTCGGAATTTATACAGAACATGACGGTGACGGCAACAGCAAAAATGTGCATCGACTAACCACACAATTGCTATCTCAATAAAATTTGGCATATCCCACGCGTTGTGGGAATCGGTTTCATGCGAAGCAGTCAGCGAGTATTTCTATCTAGTATTTTATGGCTTTGAGCCAACAACACTGCCATTTAAAGGGTAACTAATGGTGCGACGTAATAGATAACGTAGATAGATAATGTCAGGCCTCACGTTAGAGTACATACATCAGTATTATCGAAACTAAGTGCATTTTATGGTGCAATCATGTGAATATCATACGTAACATTCGTTAATGTATTCCTCCAGGTTCGAGCAATGCTTCAATATAGCTTGCAGAAGCAGAGGAATAAAATGTTATGTTTGACTGCTATAAAAGCCGCGCCAACACTGGAACCACAGATGTTAATCTGATATGACGCCTCGATCGTAGGAGTACATATGTAGTGTTTATTTCTTTCTTGTAAAATTAGATAGCCAGCTCCACAACCACAACTGACGTTGCACCGACAGTATGCCTGAATGGGCTGTTTTTCCAAACCAGGCTCTGTGGTAGAATACCTGATTGCCACTCAGAATGCTTCAGTTCGATTGCTGCTGAGATCCCAATTTTTATTCTTTCCATTCGTTCGGTCAACGCTGGCGATGTCGGTTTTTCCTAACGCTTTCGCATTTAGGTTACCAATGTCTATTCTCGCCGTTCTTAGGTAGATATAAACTGTCAATCACCTGTTGCGCATACCCGTACACCGCAGCCCGGGGTAAACGGCTATGTGTCACACGTGTCTGGAGGAAAGAGTTTGACGACGTATGCGACAGGATTTTCACGTTATTCATGTAATGACGCGACAGTCATATTCGCCAAATCCTCTTACCCTCCCATGCCAATTTTGGTCTACACCAAGTTAAGGAGGCGATCATGAGAGCGCCCAGACGTAGGCGGCTAGATAGATAGATAGATAGATAGATAGATAGATAGATAGATAGATAGATAGATAGATAGATAGATAGATAGATAGATAGATAGATAGATAGATAGATAGATAGATAGATAGATAGATAGATAGACAGACAGACAGACAGACAGACAGACAGACAGACAGACAGACAGGACAGACAGACAGACAGGACAGACAGACAGACAGACAGACAGACAGGACAGATAGATAGACAGACAGACCGACAGGACAGACAGACAGACAGACAGACAGACAGACAGATAGATAGACAGACAGGACAGACAGGACACACAGACAGACAGACAGACAGAAGACAGACCGACAGACAGACAGACAGACAGACAGACAGACAGACAGATAGATAGATAGAAGATAGATAGAAAGATAGATAGATGATAGATAGATAGAATAGATCGATAGATAGATAGATAGATAGATAGATAGATAGATAGATAGATAGATAGATAGATAGATACTCTCAAAGCGTCAAAGGTTCGCTAAGAAATGCTTCGCATTTAAAAACTGTATAGCTGACGCCATTTCAGTATCTATAGGCCAATACAGGTCCATCGCGAACCTTGAATGAGCGTCGGCTTGGTTTAGGGGCGCCTGTGATATACTCACCGGGTTTCGCTGACTCGCCGAATCCCGAAAGCGCCACTTTGAAGGCTGAACATGCGCACGGTGTCGTCGTACCAGATACGAATCACGGTGTCCACGAGGCACGCAAACAGCACGGACGCGGGACCCTCGGAGAGCACCAGGCCGACCAGGAAGGCGAGCAGCGAGAAGCTGAAGAAGAGCCACCGCACGTGCAGACCGAACGAAAGGCCCACGTTGAGCGATAGCCGTGTTAGCAGACCGCTCAGCTGGCTCTTGGAGCGAAGTGCGAGCGAAAGGAGCGCCGCCGCCGTGAGCACGTCGCGCTGCAAACGCGCAAACGGACACAGACTCATCGTGGTGCCCCTATTTCCGCTGTCGTCGGCCGTGTCATGGTGAGTGCTCAGATTATCTCCAGGTTGATTGATTGATTGATTGATTGATTGATTGATTGATTGATTGATTGATTGATTGATTGATTGATTGATTGATTGATTGATTGATTGATTTAGTTCATTTTCAAAAACATGGTTGATCCCTCCATCATATGAATCGGTATAACACGAAAGTGAAACGTGTCCCCGCAGAAGTAGTTGAATGTTTATGACACATTGATTTACGAGAGCTTGCAGAATGTCTACCGGAGTTTGGCAGCTATTGGCCTCGAGGAGTTACGGAGTCGCCCTCTGTCGGACGCGCCTCGATATGCGTGCTAGGCAGGATACCGCCGGCGCGCTCCCCATAGGTTTAGCTGTCGGCGCTCTACAAAAACACCTCGCGGAAGCCCTCGAGGGCATTTCTGTAAGTACTTTCGAAATGAACTGTGTTCTTTACTGTCACAATAATCATTTTCGACGAACTGAAAGCACAAGATAGTCTACAGTCACTGTCTCTTTGCAGAAAACCGAGCACCCGCTTCACGCTGTCACCGCGTTGGAGAATCCTGAACCGGCTTCTTGCGTGAAAGGTAGTCACTCGCTGAGTGCAAACTATGTGAAATATCTCGTTAGAGTAGACTGCCCGGATAACCAAACGGATCATAACAGAAAGAAGCCCCAAGCCAGCGATCGCACGGGTTCGCGACGACTGACGGTGCCTCTGCATGTATGAGCGTCTGCATGTATGTTCGTACTGATGGTTTCGCTTTTGCTACGAGCGCGTTTTGGCACCGCGCTGTGAACTTTAGGCCGCAAAATATGAGAATTTGTGAGTACACAAACAACTACTGTTGCGCGGACGCTATCAGAGCAGTTCAAAAACAATTTCCTTACAACTGCGGCTTCGGTGCGCATGGCAACTTTGTGATCTGCCGTCCCGACGATTCAGTGTTTTTTTTTTCTTTTTCGGTCTAAATTCGGGTAAGTTTCAATGTCATTTGACAAGTTGTCTTGCACTGCGTATTGATCGGTCTTCTCAGCTGGCAAATGCCGCTGCTTCTGTTTCTTTATTCAGCGCATTCGTTTCGTTTGGTGCTCACACAAATGTGAGCAAATGCGACGCCTTTTTTAATGCTCCTTACTAGCGTTCCGTTTGCATTCCAGTGAACTTGCCGCTCTCTGTCATCAACAAATTCATAGACCAAAGCTTCAGCGCTTCGAGATTGCTGGTGGAAGGAGAACCAGTCTACGAGACCGAGCATGTAGTAGCATGCAACGCCTAGGAAAAGAAAGAAAATGCAGTAACGTTTGCCGGACTTGTTCTGCAAACATCGGCTGTGAACTAGGACCCACATGAACTTGAAATAGCGGTGAATAAAATAGAAGGTATTGCAGCAACCAGCAGCCGCAAAACAGGATAGCAATTATTTGGCGTGTACGCCAGCAATTTTGGCAGCAGTGTCGTGTCTAACGCCAACAGGGTGGCATCTTTCCCACGTAAATAAATGAGGCTCCAAGAAAATACATGGGGTTGGCCGGTGGGCCGACACGGAGGCAATGCAAAATTTATGTAGCTTATGAAGCAATGCATGCCTCATCAATTGGGAAGGTTGCCCGTCGGCGTCCCGCGTCGGCGGCGTCAACACGAGTGGTGCAAAAAATAATCGTCACGTGATGGTGTCACCATATGACGTCATCATGACGTCACAGATCGCCAAAATATGTAGCGTCATTATGACGTCACAGAATGTGACGTCACATGATGACGTATTCACACGTCATGGTCGCTTTGCCGTGCAAAACCGCGTTAGGTGCAGAACGCTTTTGGAAGGGGGGCGCGGGAGAATCAGTACATCGACTGACAAGAAGAAGATGGCTTTCGCCTTCTAGTCATCTTTAACGAATGCATAAGGGTCCCTGTGCGTTTTTTAATTCAACGTATCTAAACAATGACTTGTGCATCTGCAGGCGATTTTGAGGACGCTGAGCACGGGGCCGACGATCAAGAGGTCGCATTGGAGGGTTCCGAGATGGCATCGCACGTAGTAAAAGGTAGCGCTTTTACCATCCTGTGGCAGATAAGCATCATTTGCCGGCGGGAAGCGCGCGCGAGCCATCGTCTCAGTGCGCGCTGTCTGCTACTCACCGAACATCGCAGGCCCGACGCAGTAACAAAAGTCTTCGTCGCGGAAGTGCTTGTTGCACACAAGACTCGTAGCGGATGGCTACTTGCCGGTTCTTAGCTTTACAACCCATGCTTCACGCTGTTTCTTGTCCCGCGGTTACCAGTGAAGGCTGACACTGGGCTCCTTTGCGTAAGCGCGGCACTGCGGCACCGAGCGGTAGAGCCCCATGTTCGTCGCCTTCGGAGGTGCCCACTTTATTACAATGGTTTCAAATGAGTAGAAAATGAGAGAAAACATCCGAATTTGAACAGACCGCAGCGCATGTGGGACTTGAAACTCGTTTCCAAAGCACGCGGCCGTGCGCCACAAGCAGCCGACGCGGCCGCTGAGACCACGTGATCCTGCCAAGCACGTCACGCAGACGGTGGCGCCGGCGTTTCCAGTGGTGGGCCTCGAGGCCAATAGCACCGCTTGATGTGGACGCACCCACAATGACGCCAGGTGGCACATCTCCATCCTGATGCCTAACGTCTGTCCGTGAACATGATTAAACCTTTGTGGTAGCTCTAGTAGTTAACATAGACCTGGACGCAGCATATGGTGAATCCAGCGCATACATGGCTTCGACATGCACATAATAAGCACTAACTCGACCTGCCCTCTTTCAAAGCGTCGTCATTTGAGGAGAGAAACGCCAGGGTGTGCTCTCCCTAGTAGTCGGTGCCAGTGCACTCGAAGCTGTAGTCGGCGAAGAAACACCGTTAGACCATGTGGAAGCTTCGCTACGCTGGCAAGGAGGTGTCACACGCTGACGCGAAAGGCGATTAGCGTAACTACGTCATCACCGATCGAATACCCGTGGACGCCGCATTTCACCGACCATGAGGTTTTCTACAATATTGCAGCGAAAGTCTCCGCGGCGCTGAGACTACGGAATTGCTCGCAGTCGGTGCTCGTTAGTGCGATGATGCATTGCTCGTGGCCTCCGAGATTGACTCCGGCCACGCGCAGCTGCTAGTGTTGCTCAGGCCGTTCCATTCGCACGGGGCGAGTGTAATCCGAGAAAGCGGTGTGACAGCAGGTAAAGCGTCGGTTATTAGACGCCGAGTATCTTCACTGAGCTTGGGCGAAGAGCGCCATCCCACGGAATGTTAAAGAGTTAACAGCAAAATCACACCAGGGCCGGGCTAGAAACGCGAAGGGAAACGTGAATTGCGTCGTGTATTCCCTCTAGTCTGGCCGTGATTGTCGACGGTTCGAGCCGGGAATGCGGTGTGGCAGGCTTGGCGATATCCGAAGAGCTATTCTTTAATATGAAGGGATGCTATGAGCGAGGCTCGGGCTAAAGTCGCAACCTCGTGGTGTAAGGCGTTGAAAAAATTACACTTCTTTTGTAAACGCACCGAATGGGACGGTCGGCGCAACGGGGAACCGCTCGTTGCCGCAGGTAATCGCGGTGGCTGTGCATTACTTCACTCTTCCGCTCCCAGACGGCGACACAACCCCGCGAACCAAGACCAGTGTGAGACGAAAGTGTGAGAGATAAAATGCGCGTTCGGGAAGCCCTCTGCATGTGTGACCGTGGCGCAGTGGTTAGAGCGTCCGTCTTCTATCGACGCGGACCACGAGGACGTGGGTTCGACTGTCGTTTACGGAACATTTAGTTTTTTTGCCATCAGATCGTGTGCATTTTGCACACGTATTTCCGTGACGGAAATAAGCCATGAAAGTCTTGGTGGACCGCGGCATAAAATACTGTCGTGTTAAAAAAAGGAGATTACTGGGTAGAAAAGAAGCTTCCATACAAGCGGCGCTCGGTTCGATTGGTCCCTGGACGACGTCTTGAACAAGGTATATCGGTTCACAAGTAGTGTGCGCAGCTGAGGCTGAACCACTAGTCAATAAAGTTGACATTAGAAACCCCCCGCCACTCGCCTGCGCTTGTGCTTTGCACCCTCTCTTGTGATGTGTCTGCTTATGTGTGTTGCCTAATGTTCCAGAACTGACAGTTTGCACCGATTCTCTATGCTCTGTTTTATGCTGTAATCTCACCGGTCATGGAGGCCTGATTTTGTTGATAACGTGGGCGAACATGATCACACAACAAAATACCCCCAAAGTATGTCGAACGCACTAGGACATGAACAAGTTCTAATTCCACTTCACCGTTTAACTGACTTTCGTTCGCGTCTTTCGTAATCATATCGTAGTTTTGGGACGTTAAACCCCAGATTTTAGTATTATTATTAACTTTCGTTCGGCTATTAATTTATTTCGTAATACTACGGACATACAGGGCTAGCTTAAGTAAACAATGAGATTATACGAGGGTCATTGGAAAACTATTTTGAAGACACGACGCTGTTATAGAGGTCACTGCGTTCGGAGTGCAGAGATCAACTCACGGAGTAGTAGCGTGCGACGAAATTGTCCTCCGCTTCCAAACGGAGCAGCGGCAGCAGCACCAACGGCACGAACCCCGAAAGAGCCTTGGGCAGTGTGCCCACCGCCCACCAGCTTAGCGGGAGAAACGCCGCAAACAGGTAGTGGCCCTACGAGGGTGGCACAGCGCATGAACTAATGGAGACAAATCGAAGCAGATAGTATCTATACTGGGGAGACGTCAAATAGACCGTAAGAATTATTTAAAATTCTATCATTTAACAAACATATGGCTGATCACGTGAAAAGGCGCGAAAAAGGCGATGACACGGCTTTGAAAAACGCAGGACGAGGCGTTGCTAGCAACTGACCCATTTTATTCAGAAAAACACTTACTTATAAAACGGTTGATATCAATAACCCAAACGTAGCGACAAAAAACGCCAGGCCTGCGCGGAAAGCGAAGCACAGTCACAGCGAAAGCTGGAAGAGCGGCATTTCTAGAGCCCGTTATAAACTCTCTTGTGGCTACTAATACATGTACACTAACAACGTACCCACTACGCCAAAAATATAAATTTTTGTGAAGTTGGGAAGCACCCACCACGACATTATTCGTCATTCTGCGGAGAAGCGAGGTACCATCTGTAAGACATTATGTGCACTTTGTTGATGCGACGGTTGATGACGATGAATAATTATGGCTGAGCCCTTTGTAATGGGTTGGAAGCTTTAAATGACCCACTAGTTACGTAATTCACATTGTGTGACGCCCGGTTGTTATTTAACTCTCCCACCACGCTTTATACCATACGTTAACGTGAGAAACAGAGATAGAGAGGGGGAATTAACTTTATTGAGACCTTGAGGAAATGGATCATGGGAGCCTTATGGGCTTCCTTGGCGACTAATAGAAGTGCACTTGCGAGGAACCCACTACGCTATAAATCATCATAATTTTTGTGAAGTAGGCAAGCAGCCACTATGTATTTTTTCGTCAATTTGCGGAGAACCGTGGTACTCGCTAAACACCTGTGAGGCATTATGTGCACTTTGTAGATGCTGTGGCTCATGACGATGAAGAATTATGGCAGAGCCGTTTGTAATGTTGAGATGGGTTGGAAGCATTCAACAACCCACTCGTTGCGCAATTCGCATTGTGTGACGCCTGGTTGTTATTTTACTCTTCTACCACACTACATTATATATGTTAATGTGGTTCCTTCCCGACATGAAGCCTGTATAGGGTCTTTTTGCAAAGCAGTTTCAAGCACCGGCGTGGCTCTGAGGTAGAGTACTTGGTAGAGGACGCTTGAGCTTCGCTTTCGAGAGTGGAAACGCGAAAGCGTTATTGGAGCCCGTTAGCATCTCCTGCTCATTCGCTAGCCAGCCATGGCTTTTCGATGGGCACCTCAACCGCGCCGCAAGAAAAGGAACGTCCTTGCGCGTAAAGTTGGCCGTTTCAAACTATCCCAGAATGTATAGGAAGGAAAATAACTTTATTGTGTCCTGCAGAACGCGACTGGGTCGCGCACCCGGCTCAGTCCCACGTAGGGACCGGCAAGCCGAGCCTGCCGGCCACCTCGCGGGCCCGCTGGACAGCCGTGAGCTGATCATTGGGAGCGGGCCTACGTAGAAGCGTCTCCCACTCCTCCAAGGTGAAGCTTGAGTCCATGGCTTGGCACATGCTGAGGATATGCTCTAATGTGGCTGTCTCGCCGCATGCCGAGCATAGTCCGTTCGGGAAGACGTCCGGGTATGTCTCGTGAAGATACGCAGGACTGGGATACGATTTGGTTTGGAGTAGTCGAAGGGAGACTGCTTGGGGTCTGTTGAGGTTAGGGTGCGGAGGAGGGTAAACCCTTCGCGCCAGGTAAAAGAATTTAGTGATTTCGTTATACGTGTACGGCGCGTCCCTGTGGCCTGGGTGAGGGACGGGATTGGAAGCGGCGCGGTCCGTCATTCCTCGCGCGGCTTCGTTCGCGACCTTGTTGGGGTTCGCGGGAATTCCCTGTACCTCCCCAATGTGCGCGGGGAACCAGTGTAAAGAGTGAGAGGAAATGTGCTGGGAGGTTTGTAGTACACGGAGCGCTAAACGGGAGATGCACCCTATCTGGAAGGCCCTAATTGCTGCTTTTGAATCACTATACACAGTCTCTCTGCGATCGTCGAGCATGGCGAGCGCAATCGCAACTTGCTCGGCCTCCTCGGGATTGGGGGTTCGCACCGCTGCACAGTTGACCACCTGACACTGCGCATTGACTACTACGGCCGAGAAGGCATCTTGTTCCACATATTCCGCTGCATCGACGAAACTGGCATCGGTGCCGTCTCGGAGCAAACTTCCCAGAATTGCGGCGGCTCGGGCCTTGCGTCTCCCGGCATTGTGGACCGGGTGGACGTTGCGTGGGATGGGGGCGACGTAAATATTGTTTCTGATTTCGGTGGGGATCTGGGCGTAACTCGGCTTGTGAGCGATGGGGTTGAACCCAATTTCTTCGAGTATTTTTCTGCCCGCCGGTGTACCGGAGAGCCTTAGAAGTTGCGCTCTTTCCTGAGCCTCGGCAATCTCTTCAAGGGTGTTGTGAATTCCCAACTTCAGGAGGTCTTCGGTGTGTGTCCTAATAGGGAGACCGAGCGCCTTCTTGACGACTTTGCGTATGAGTGCGTTTAGCTTCTCTCGTTCGGCCCGCTGCCAATTGTGCATGGCCACTGTGTAAGTGAAATGGCATAGCACAAAGGCGTGGATCAGTCTGATTAGATTGTCTTCCTTGAGACCTCGGTGCCTGTTGGAGATTCTTCGAATCAGTCTGAGCGCATTCTCGGTTTTAGTAACGATCTGTCTTAATGCCATGCCATTTGCACCGTTTGACTCGATGAACATGCCGAGTATGCGGATAGAGTCAACCCTGGGAACCGGAGAGCCATTGCCAGTGTGGAGCCGGATTCCACTTTCCGAAGCCGGCTTCCAATCCCGGTAGCTACCACCGCGTGGCCTCTTCTTGTACAGAAGGAGCTCGGACTTGGCCGGGGAGCATTTCAGGCCCGTTGGAAGCAGGAACTGCTCGGTGACGTCGATGGCCTCTTGCATGACCGACTCGACTTGGCCCTCACTACCTCCGGTGCACCAAATTGTTATATCGTCCGCGTAGATGGTATGCTTGATTCCTTCGACTTGAGAGAGTCTCTTTGATAGGCCGATCATGGCAACGTTAAATAGCGTGGGCGATATGACTGATCCCTGGGGCGTGCCGCGGGATCCGAGGACGACTTCATCCGACGTGCAACTCTCGACCTTGAGGCGGGCGATTCTTCGACTCAAAAAGGATCTAATAAAGTTATAGACCCTGGGCCCGAGCGCTAGTCCCGCGATGGAGGTGAGGATAAATTGGTGGGAGATGTTGTCGAAGGCTTTTTCGAGGTCGAGCCCGAGTATGGCTCTCGTGTCCCTCGTACTCCGATCGAGGATATGGTGTTTAATCATTTTCATGGCGTCCTGCGTCGAGAGGCCGGCACGGAAGCCAATCATATTGTGTGTGTATGCCCCAATCTCCTCGAGGTGGCGAGTGAGTCGATTCAGCAAGGCGTGCTCCGCAACCTTGCCGACGCAGGACGTCAGTGATATTGGTCTGAGGTTGTCAACACTGGGAGTCTTGCCTGGTTTGGGAATGAGGACCGTGCAGGCCGTTTTCCACTGGGGTGGGACGCGTCCGCTGCGCCAAACTTCATTGATTCTTTCCGTCAGGTACTCGATCGACCTGTCATCGAGATTCTTGAGCATCTTATTTGTGATGCCGTCCGGGCCGGGAGTAGATTTAGAATTGAGGGCGAAAACGACTTGCCTGATTTCAGCCTCGGTAAAGTCGCGGTCGAGCTCAGGGGCTTCCGGACCCGCATAGTCAGGGTAATCGGCTTCGTCCTCGCCTTCGGCGACTGGAAGATATTTTCGAATCAGCTCGTTCAAGACTTGCTCATCGGTACATGACTCAGTTGCGTCGTGCAGGGCTCGGGTCAAGGAACGTCTCTGACTGGACCTCGTGCTGTTCTCGTCCAAAAGGTGTTTGAGAAGACCCCAGGACTTGCCATTGCGAAGTTGGTTTTCGACAGACTCGCACACTTCGTCCCACTGTTGTTTACATAGGGTGCGGCAATGTTCCTCGATCGTCTTGTTGACCTGGGCGATTTTCTTGCGTAATCTTCTGTTGAGCCTTTGGCTTTTCCATCGTTGAAGCAGTGATTGCTTGGCCTCAAGGAGGTGGGCAAGCCTGCTATCCATTTTATCCACGTCCAGGTCGGTTACGATTTTCTTGGTAGCGGATGCGGCGTCTTCCTTGATGCTCTTGCACCAATTTTCAAAGTCGGGGGCGCAGTTGAGATCCCTGTTAGCCCTGAGTTTGCGGAACACATCCCAGTCTGTCACCGTGAATTCCCTGGATCTACTCCTGGCTATTCGTATCCTGGTCTCCAAAACGTAATGATCACTGCCAAAGTCGAGGGCAGTGTTTTCCCACTCGGCTCCGGCTACGTTTTGACAAACGTGAGGTCTGGGGTGGTATCCTTACACACCGAATTACCAATCCTAGTTGGGAAGTCGTTGTCAGTAATGAGGGTGAGGTCGACCTCGGTGGCGCTCTGCCAGAGGTCCCGGCCTTTGCGAGTGTCGTATGCATATCCCCAAAGCGCATATGGGGCATTAAAGTCACCGACAACAATCAGCGGCCGTGTGCCAGCCAAATCAACGGCCTTCTTGAGGAGAGACTTCAAACGGGCTGCAGGGCTGCGTGGACTGCTATAGACGTTCAGGATGTAAAGACTGTTCCTGCGCAGGCCTCGACGTGGTGGATCGAGAAGAATCTCAACCATGACGTACTCTGTACCATCGCTCAACGGCCCGAGATCGCGATGTAGGTGTGTAAGTTTTTATCTACAAAGATCGAAACGCCTCGACCCCCGGGGGGCCCGAAAACTGCTTGATAACGAGGGAGTCCCGCGCTGGGGATGGCGCCCGCTTCCTGAAGTTCAATGACGTGTGGTTTTTTCGTGAATGACCTGAGATACTGCTGTAAGAGGGGTCTCTTGTTTGAGAACCCCCTACAGTTCCATTGCCATATCTTGAAGTGCTCCGTGCGACTATCCATTATGAGGCTGTTCTGGCGCTTGGCCGCCTTGGGCTGCACGTAATATGGCACCAGCGGTGGGAGGTGCGATAATGTAGCTCGGAGGATTTCTTGGTTGCCTCATATCGGGAGTTGGTCCGGTCGCGGTGGAGGGAGCTGTCCTACCCGCACTCTCGAGTCTTTCGATACGTTCGTTAATTGCAACAAGCCCCCTTTGTGGATCACTAAGCGCAATCTGTATTTGACTTAAGCTGCTCTGCATCGCGGCGAGGACCTCTTCCATTGCGGCCAACGTTTTTCCCGTCGCGTCATTCTGCTTACTTTCTATCGCGCGGCGCTTAGAGGCGCCAGAGCCGCCCGTAGATGCCTCCGGCACCTCCATGGCTATCGGCGCCGGGGAAGAATTGGAAGCCTGTCCTAGCGTGAATTTCTTGATTTCCGCGATTTCGTTCGCCATCTTTTTCATTTCTTCTTTAACCTGCGCGTTTTCCTTGCGTAACTGCGCGTTTTCCTTGCGAAGTCTTTCTAACTCCTGTGCGTAACCCGAGGGACCCGATTGTTGGGAGGAGGAAGCAGCACCTTCCGCCGGTTCGCCGTTGTCGGTCCGCACCTTGTCGGCCCAGGAAAGTGCCGGTTTCTGTTGGCGGCTAGCGGTGGAGGAGCCAGTCTTGGAGCGGGCCCTTGACCGTGACCGGGCCTCAGCCCGGGATTTAGAGCGCCCTCTGGACCTGGAACGCCCTCGGGACCTGGAACGTCCCCGAGATCTGGAGTGGTCTCTGGAGCCGGAACGGCCCTGTGAATCGGCTTCCGTCCCTGAAGTCATGGCCGGGAACTCGAGGTTGCCTCCGAAGGCCAGGTCAGGTGGCGGTGATGCTGCCGGGGACTTGCTACGAGCCGCACGAGCACGCTCGCCTCGTCTGCGTCGCACGACGTATGGAATTTTGAACCTTTGGGAACAGTCCTTGCTTGCCGTAAGGTGCTGGCCGCCGCAAAGCCTGCACCTGGGTGTACACTGGTGTTGTTCGTCTGGGTTTGTTGCACCACATCCACGGCAGATGACGTCGCCCGGGGAGGGACAAACGTCGGCGCGGTGTCCGAGGCGACCGCACGCGTAGCACACGTCGACCTGCTTGCGGTAGAGTGCACACCGCACCAGAAGTGGGCCGTATTTGACGAATTTTGGTACTTTGTGCCCATCGAAAGCGACAATGACGGTGCCGGTCTGGGCAATTCGCTTGGCGGCGAGAGCAAGTGGGTTTTTTTTCATTTACAATCTTGGCATCGATCACATTTGGTCCGTCTTGGTGTGGTATACCTCTGATCACGCCCTTACACGTGGAGTGTGGGGCAGTCTCATAGGCACTCAGCTCGTGGGTCCTGCCGGCGACGATGATCTCACGTATGCGGACGTATCGGACGGCATTTTCCCTTTTGGGAGTGCTAGCCACCATAATATTTTGCTGCATGTTTGGGCACAGGGTATCTTGGTGTAGATCATCATTGCTGATGCCAGCGGCGGCGATGATTGCGTCAGCCACCACGACGGCACCCACCTTGGCAATATCTAGGCCTCCACGGGGGCGAATAACGACCTTGATGTCCTCCCGGGGCAGATGGGGCATCCTCCCGGCACGTAGAACCTTGGCCTTGAGCTTAGAACCATCGTGTTTATCTCGCGGGGCATCGGCCGGCAGCGGCCCAGTAGGGTTTGCACTCGCCTTTCTGGCGCCAGTTCTTCTGGTGCCGGCGCACTGCCACCCCTGATCTTGAGAAACCTCGTCCGGAGTGATATCCTCTCCTTCCACTGGATATTCCATCTTGGATCACGCTTTCGTGCTCTGGGGCGATGGCGTACGTACCCGGGGAAGGAGCCGGGCCCGGCACCACGCCGGCGGTGGGCGTTGCTTATTAGGCTTGGCCGAGGCGGCGGCGCGGCAGCGAAGAAACGGGTCGAAAAATGGCAAAATTCCGCGAACGGGGCTGGTTTTTAGTATCAGTAGAGTCCTGATACCTTCACAGATCAAATGCGACGAAAATTGCTGGCACATTCAGCGAAAAATCACTTCAAAAAGACGCAAAAAGCAGGAGCTGGCGCGAACACGCCTTCGCTTCTTGGCGCCCCCTCGTGGTTTTCATCCCAGAATGTATACTGCGGGTAAAGTTGTGACGTTCCCATTACGCCATAATTGATTTTTCTGCGAATGAGCGAAATGCCCATTACATGTCCGCCAGGCGATACGCGCACCTATGCAGCTGCACGCTTTGTTGATGCTGTGGCAGATAACGATTAATTATGCCCGATCGCTTTTCAATGGTTAGGCCTCTAACCCGCACAGTCGTTGCGCATTTCACACGGTGTGACACCTGGTGAGATTCTACGCGTCTGTTACGCGATATCACATGTGTTAATGCGACGCCTCGCACTACGTGACGCCTGTGTAGAGTTTTTTTTTTTTCTTCGAAAAACTTTCGAGCTCTGTGCTAGAACACCTGCCTGCCACGCAGATGGCATGGGTTCGGTTCCGGCTCGGAGCCATGATTTCTAGTCTTTGCATTCATCGCGATTTTTTACTCACAGAATACCCCGATTTTTAGCTCACGATCAACCACACCGACACCAGAATTTCTGCGAAACGAGCTTTTTAAAGCTATCGCGCTAAAAATGATTAAACCGAACTGCATACTTAGTTATCCCGCACATAAAAACGCACTCACGAACATACATTCTTTAGAATGCGTATGAGCTAGCTTCATTTTTACCACTCCAAAAAGGGAAAAACCGCTTACGCGCGAGTATGTTTTTGGGAAGGCGTTGACAATGCGTAAAGCGTCGTAGCGAGGCGTAATCCCCGAATTTCCACCTAGCGGATTTACCTTTGCTCCATAAAAGAGGAACGGGGAGAGATACAATGGCACAAAGTAGCCGAGAAGTTCCCACGATCTTCCACCTGCGTAAAGTGAACACGATGTCATCATCATGTTTCTCGACAAATACTGCTGTGCTTCAGCATAATATGAAAAAGTTCTATCGCTGGATCTTGGGCGAGTTAAATCATCTAACAAACTGCGCAGCCCTCGCGCAGACTCGCAACCTTTGCGTCAGCACCCGACAACCGAAACATCTTTTCCACCGAGGTGGACAGTGCATATAACCATTCTCGGTATCGACGCACCCCGCATTACTTGTAACATTGCTCTTCACCAAATTCGCAAGGTTACCGCCACCCGCCACGGTGGTCTGGTGGTTACGGTACTCGATTGGTGACCCGAAGTTCGTGGGATCGAATGCCGGCCGCGGCGGCCGCATTTCTCTGGAGGCGAACATGCTGGAGGCCCGTGTACTTGGAATTAGGTGCACGTTAAAGAACCGCAGGTGGTCGCCATTTCCGGAGCCCTCCACTATGGCGTCCCTCATATTGACATCGTGGTTTTCGGACATTTAACCCAACAATCATCATATTAAGGTTAGCGCTTGCTCTTCGTACACGTACGAAAAACAAAGCAAGCACTTCTTACGATGGAATGGCTGCTTCTGCGGGACCTTGGGACGTGACCTCTTCTCACGTTCGACGTCCTTCGGTGAGGCCTTGATGGAGTCCGACAACATGACGCCGGCGGAGTGAATTCGCTTCTTCTTCTATAACCGGCCACGAAAGAGGCCGCTCGCGTGCGTTTTTTTTTCTTTTCCTCCTCCAGGAAGAGCGCAGGAATTCGCGTGACATACGCATGTACCACTTCCTCTTTCACCCGGGAGCACGTTGTATCGGTTCTGGTGCTAGGTGTAATGGTGAAGATGTGACGACTGTGTTCTACAATTATCGCACGTGCTCTCAAGCGCGATGTATTGCTTCTTTTCCCATGGCATAATGATGCTCAGTGAAAGTGCGATAGTGGGTTTCATGTAGTGCGTTGGCTTTCATGCGACGGCATCGCATCCGCACCGCATGGCTGAATAGGAATAAAACGAAAGGTAGAAGTCACTGCGCAGCCGCAAGAGACGTCACAGGGATGCTTGTATCGCTATTGAGGATTTTCTTATAGAGACTTATAAATGCCCTGTTATACTGTATCGGCTTCAAGTGACTCATTATTGATAATTTTCAATTTAAATAGGAATATCACTTGACTATAGCAGCCAATGAATTAGAACACTTTATGACTGATTGCAATAATCTGCCCATGAGACACTGTTATCGGAGAGAAAAAGAAGGACAAGACGTCATGGACGTGAGTAGGACACCTACTACAAGAGAGAGAGAGAGAGATGGGAAAGGGAAAACGGTTATTCACAGCAAATGGCCGGTGCTGTTTGGAGGCGCTCACGTGGGCCCGGTAAAACGCAAGAAGTACCACGGTGTTTTAACAATCGTTGGAAGGAACGTAAAAATTTGGAGGCGACCCCAGCCCTTGATTTGGGTGTCTGGTAGTGGAGCTCGCACGTCGGCGTTCGTAGAAGGAATTGGAATGGAATAAACTTTGTTTTCCCTGGTGTATTCCTTCGGACATTTGTGTTTTGTGCGCTGCCGAAGAGAATCTTAGTGCCCCCGTAGAAAGAAGCGCGTGCTTCAGGTCTGTTCCGCCAGGACCCGCACCAATGCCAGCTGCTCACAATCTTTCGATGAATTCAATCTATCACCTTCCATTAATTATCCTGACAGTTCATTGTCTCTTATATTTGATGATAGGTTACGCTCCGATATAATGTGCATTAACTATAACTCCTTAACTAGAACCAATACCATCGATTTCTATTTTGAGGAGTTTTTGTGAATATCCAGAAAACCGGAAGGAGCGTGCTTGACCGGAAGTGCTTGGAAGGGAAACGAGAGTGCTACTCGGTGTACGTGCCAGTAATAGCAGTCACGTCTACGTTCATGGATCGACTCTTCCGACAGAAGCTAATCGTCGAACTCAATCAGCAAAGCGGTGAAGGAGCGCCGCCTCCGTACACAACACTACGGACAACTGACACAGAATATGGCGCATGCTTTCGCTTTCTCCGCATAGGAGGCAGGCTGAGGTGTAGGAGGTTTCTACGCAAGAGGCGTACGTACTGATAAACGTCACGCCCTCCCCCCCCCCCCCCCCCCCCCCCCACCCCCCACCCTCTGACCGTAGTGTGCTTAACACGGCCACCTCTCTTCGGGGCAGATCCTGTGGCAGCCGGAGACGTGATTCATGATCGAGTGACGAAAGTTACGTATGCATCAGGTTGGGTCGTCCTACTCCAACAGTATGCAATCGCGTGCAGATATTCACATGAGAAGTTTTACTTTGAGCATCTATCCTCGAGAAAGCTTTTAATAAATATTGAACTCCTCCGCGGGATCATTGATCCGTTTCATTGGCATATTCATTGCCGATAATGCCGACATGGCTCGGTAATCTCAGCCGAGAATTGCACCACTCTTTTTATTGAATTCGGTATGCTAAGTACTATTCCGTTTTTCTCTCCCCCTGACTCTGCAATGTGCAATGTCGAGAACCAACTTTTCGTGATAATGTAGGTGGCATTTTTTTTTCGGTGGCTCAACACTATTATGAGTTACATGTCATAACCCGAATGACATTAATAAAATAAGAGAGAGAGAGAGAGAAAGAGAGATCTAAATGAATATGCAAAAGAAACTCGTCCTAAGCAAAATACAATAATATATAACACAACATATTCTGCCTTTAAATAAAGGGGAAAAAACTATCTCTTATGCATTAGCCTTCTAGAAGGCCAAAGCAGTCCGGTGTGGCTATTTTACCGTGCGCATTAATTACATCACGCGAACGCCGATGTTTAAGCATGAAATGCTTATAGCTCCTGGTGCCGGTGACCTTCAAATGACCTTGAGCCAAGATCCAGAGCCGTTATCCAAGCATTTAAACGAGAATATCCGGACATCGTTGCCTCTGTCTAGAAGAAAGTGTTGATTTATCGAGTACTGTTTACTGTAGGAAAGCGATAAGCTGTCCGGAAGTTGCATGAGATGGGACATTTTGTTTAGAAAAAGTTTATTCCGTCGTAGGACACTACAAACACTTGGGTACAGTGTCAATACAACAAGGACAGAAACGCATAGAAATGACTCAGCACTATGAGCATAAAACATATTTACAGAAATGTCCGAATCCACAGGATGTCCCTAACACATGCTACTAGGGAGCAACATACACACATTTACAACAAACACATTTTCACATAACCATACATGACTTGGTGAACAAGCAAGCATATATGTATACAAGATATGTTATGGTGCAGGTAATTTACATAATTGTATAATGCTAGGATGAGATGTATATGTACATGAACACACACGAATACGAGGACATCCCGGCACAAAAATACTAAATACATACAGATTATATATATACATTGATCAATCACTCTCTGATGACTTGGCTACAAGAACCAGACCAGGTGAAAAACCAGCCGCACACGTCGATCAACCACCGACAGGAAGCGGCACTACCGTAGAAATTCCTCTTCCGCAAGGAAGAACAATTCCTCCCACAAAAAACGCCAGGCCCGCGTGGAAAGCACAGCACAGTCACAGCGAAAGCTAGAAGAGCGGCATTTCTAAAGCCCGTTGTAAACTCTCTTGAAGCTACTAATACAAGTACACTATCAACGTACCCAGTGCGCCCAAAATTTTTGTGAAGTTGTGAACTTTATTGAGACCCTGAGGAAATGAATAATGGGGGCCTTATGAGCTTCCTCGGCGACCAATAGAAGTGCACTTGCGAGGAACCCACTACGAGCTATAAGTCATCATAATTTTTGTGAAGTAGGGAAGCAACCACTATGCAATTTTTCGTCATTCTGAGGAGAAACGTGGTACCCGCTAAACACCTGTAAGACATTATGTGCACCTTGTTGATGCTGTGGCTGATGACGATGAAGAATAATGGCAGATCCCTTTGTAATGGGGTTGGCAGCATTCAACAACCCACTCGTTGCACAATTCGCGTTGTGTGACGCCTGGTTGTTATTTTACTCTTCTACCACGCTACATTACCTATCGTAATGTGGTTCCTTCCCGATTGCCTGTTTGGGGACTTTTTGCAATGGCGTTTCAAGCACCGGCATGGCTCTGCAGTAGAATACTGGGATCCCACGCAGGGAGCCAAGGTTCGAACCTCGTTACATCGTGGAATTTGTTTCTTACTTCGTTTTTGTTTTCTTATTTCGCGCGATAGCGGTTACGGACACCGGCGGCGGGGGCGGCGGCAGCGGACAACTACGGCGCCAAAAACGGCCCTTGTTGTGATCTCATAACAGCTTTCGCTGTAAAATGACATAAGTTTGGAGTATAACCGTCCCAGAATCTGAAACGGAGCACGGCAACGGTGACCCGCTGCAACAGCCTCACACCTGTTACGCCACAAACGAAAACCCCCCGCAGCAAGTAGATGGCGTGCAAAGTGACTACGCGAGCAACGACCAGCGCCCCTATCCTGGACATTGTCAAAGTCCGCCATTTGTCAATTCTGATTGGCCAGGAGGGCTGCGACGGCCTCTCCGATTGATTTAAAATGCCGTAATTACGAAATTTCACAAGATGGCGAAATTCGGCAGTGTCTAGGTTAGCACCCCAGAAGAGACAAAACCATCAACTCTAACGCCACGGACTCCAGTGTTAACGGCTCTACAAAATACCCTTACAATTACACATTGCTGTAGAACATGCTGGTTTGACGCTTGTAGTGGGCAGTTAGGAGAAGTCCAAAATGAAATGGTAAAGCATCGTTTATAGATATTTTATCTATGAACGATGTTCTAAAGGGCGTCGAGAACAACGCCTAGTGCGTGGGTTATTTATATGTAATTTTCAATAGCGAACAATACAAATACAGGGTACAATTAATACTTCTTCATTATCTTTTTTTTTGGCGCTGATACAGGGTTGCCTGTGGTTCAATTTTCATTATTTCACAAAATATTTTAGAGACCAAAATATACGGAAGGAGGTCCCATAATTGAAAGTCTGCTTTGAGATCTCCAAAATTTCTTAGCGCAACCATTTCTTATGATGTACAGCCTCAGCATAATAACGCGTTCCCCGAAAACTCAGTCTCGTTGATACAAGGCATATTATGGGAGCCTTCAGTCAAGCACACACGAGGAGTCGTGGTGTCTCGCTAGGCCATTCAATTTTCCCAGATTTGTTGGTCTGCCCATAAGACGTACTTTTAACGCGATAGCGTTAAAAAGCTCGTTTCGCAGAAAATCCGGTGTCGGCGTTGGTGTCGACGTCGTTGGTTGTGAGCCAAAAGATTAGCCTTGTCCGGGACAGAAAGATGCAAATAAAATAAGTAATAAAAATCTTAGGTTCGAGTGAGAATCGAACCGAGGCCGTCTGCGCGGAAAGCAATTGTTCTACCCCAGAACCACGCTAATGCTTGAAAATGCTTCGGAAATAAAGCTATGAATGTAATGTAGTGGAAGGAGTCTCCTCAAGGCATGTAATAATGCGTGGCAGACGCGTAGAATTGCGCCAGGCGTTAAAACATGTGAATTGCGCAACTAGTGGGTGTTTTAAAGGCCCACGCCATTACAAAGTGCTCAGACAAATTTAGTCGTCCTCAGCTGCAAAAGCATCAACAAAGTTAGCAGCTGCGTAGGTTCCCGTGTTGCCTTACGCCCACGTAGTGGGCCCTTCTCTGATTCGCAAAAGGAACAATTGTGGCGTAGTGGGCACTTAACAACTATGCTTGCAGTAGGCATTCTAGGGTAGTTTGAAACGGCGAATGTTACGCGCACAGTCCGTGTCCTTACGGCGCAGTTGAGGGATGCACCGAGAACCGAAGCTAAGCTAGCGTTTGAGAAGGCGATGCGCACGGGGCTGGATTGCGCTATGGCGTTCTACTCTTGAAGGTGAAGCTCAAGCGTCCTCCAAAGTTTTTTGATCTCTTCAAGCCTCCATATTCTACTGAACTTCTGCCAGATTTATGAAAGTAATCTCTGTACAAGAATACAATGAAACGACAAACAGCTTACAGGGCCCTACTTGTGCGCAGAAAAGCAACACCGAATGATAATGGCAGTAGACAACACGATAGCCGGTCAACGAAAGTATGGTTCGAATGTGCCAGATATTTATACATTACTCGCTGTATACAGTCCTCGGTGTTACCGCTGCTGCTCGCATGAGTTGCGGAATGTTCAGCACCAATCTCGTCATGCACGCTATCTCAGAAGACGAGATTCTTTTGCTAAAGAAGTTGAGACATTTGAGAAAGTCCTGATATGTAATGCTGCATTGTGAGATTAGCCTTGACACTGTAAACTGTGTTAGCCAGTAAAATAAAAACTCACTGAGAAACAGCAATATGTGCGTGTCGGCAATACTGTCTCGCAGCGCTGTGCGATAAAATAATACGTAAACTACATCATGAATATGTGTGGCTGTCGTCATATTTTGGTACGCTGACCAGTACGCGCGAAAGTGGCAAGGATTATGCGAAACTTGGGAAACGTGTTACATATAGTAAGTAGCAGCACCTACGCGAAATGGTAAAACTCAAATAATCCTTGCTAAAGCCTTGCATGCATACCATAAGTAGCAGCACCTCCACGAAGCGTTCACGCACAACCTCTCTTTACTAAAGCCTTGCATTTCACGCTAACATTGCCCACGCAGTATCGCGCTCTAAACAGTCATCACTAAAGATCATCACTTGTAATGAAAATGTGAGATTAAGACAAACATACAACGAAAGATCCGTCATTATCATCTATATGGCGCGATTCGGGGTATTCACAGTAATCCTCAAGTTCGTATTTCGATGGACTTTAGAAAGTCTATCGCGTCGCCGTGCACGGGCTACTGCTCAAGCAAAACTGAATCAACAGCTGCGTTGACCAGCCACGATGCATGTTCGAGTTTTGTGAAGGCCCGAACCTGGCCAGGGCTTCACAAGGCTCGCACCAGCCACCTCGGCGGCCTTGGCTACCGCCCCGATCGACCACCTGACTTCACGCGCTGGGCGCACGGTCCTCTGCGTCGCCTGCGGCTGGATTTCATCCAGGAAACCGATCTGCTCCTTTTATTTAACTTATGCCGTGCGGTATACCGCCGCCAATAAAAAAAAAGGAAATCCGTAAATTAAGCAAACAGTGACATGGTAAAGACGTGAAAATGAATAACACAGTTATAACGCACTCCCTTCGCAGTCGTCACGCTTGAAGTCTTTTTCGTTGTCAAGGGGCACAAAAACGTTCTGTGCACCAATCTCATAATTCTAAAACGTGACGAACTGTGTTCCCGTTCAAATGTCAGTAAGCATACGTCAGTGACGCTTGGTAACTATTAATGATTAGCTCGTCTGTTCGAAATAATGGCGTGCCGTGAAACAGGATACTAGACGAACAGCATGGTATTCGCCGCTATTATAAACGCCACGCCGAAGATGACCTTGAGCAGCAATCCCAGCCAGTACTGCGAAGTGAAAAACGAACGTAGTGATTAGGAGGGTCATTGAATTCTCACACTGTCAGATGATTAATCTCTAATTACGTCGGTACTGTTACGATTACAAGGCAGTTATGTGTTCACGAAACTTCTGTTGCTTAAGGAAGCTTATGAATATGCCGAAATTTCGGCACAGTTACTGAAAACAGCAATCAAAGTAATAGGTTTACAGCGACAGTGGCCACTGGGAAGTGCCCCTAAAATCAGAAGTACGATAAGTTTGCTGATAATGAAATCCAGAATGTCTGGCTCAATTCGGCTATTCATTTAACTGTTTCAATGTACTTTATTGGCCCAAGCTGTTCCTAACAATGAGACAGGACCTCATCGACCGTGGATACGTTCGTTAGTCTTTCCTTCAATGAGAAATGACTATTCGATTCTGTTGGTAAAAAGCGCACAGGATTAGCACTGCGTCTGCTGTGTCTGCAGCGCTAGCCCTGTGTCTTCTTTTCCACGCTTCCTTTTGCGCTGTTTTGCCTGTGGATACGTACGAACTCGCTCGGACTCATGCGCTATTAAGCTACTCGATTCCTATTCTCTAAATATATATATATATATATATATAGTTTCTAACTATTCGTAAGAACAGGTAGCAGTCAATCGTAATGTTGGAACCTGCCATTAGTGAACGGCTGGCAGAGGTCGAACAGCTGTTATGAAAACAAAAGCGTTGAGCACACCGTTTACAGCACACCGGGTAATGCTTATGTTCACTATAGGAAATAAGCGTACGCTGCGATGCTCCGAGCACTGTTAAAAGAAAATTAGGAACACACTTTCCGATGAGCCCCATCTACGATCCACTGTTTGCGCTACGATCACCTTGTCATCACGTATATGCCTATAACACGTACCCAGTCTCGGTAGGATGGCTTTGATAAGACAGCTTTGGTCAACGAGAACAGAACTTGCGGAATAAACTATCTTCTTTTGTACTTAATACGACTGTACGGTGCTCCAAAAGGAAATAACATTTACGTTTCAAGATTACTGTGTTACACGACAGACAGTCCCTTTTAGACGACACAGCTTAGCCCTTTTCAGATGAATATCTCACGATGATAATATTGCGCACGCAACACAAAGACACAGACGAAAAGTTCACAAGGACCAGCGCAGTGTCTGTGTTGCGTGCGCAATATTATCATTATGCAACCAAACCAACTAGCCCGCCTTTCCGTTTTATTGAATATCTCACGGTTCAGAGATACACGTGTAGGCCTGTGGGAAAGTGATTACGAAAGTCACCTATTGCAAGCCAAAAACGCCTCTGTCGATAAACACGTAATGGTTCTATTCTGGGCGGCGCTGCGCCCTCTTAATTACCTGAATCAGCTGGCCGTTATTGGCGAATGGTAAACAAAAAATACCAGAACGAGTAAAGTTAATCCTTTCCAGCGTGTCGATGAAAAGCACCGTCATGCCCATCCACGCAATGGTAACCAAGTAATGCGCGCGTATTCAAATGTACTTTTCACAGAGCAAAGTGTTTCAAAAGTCGTTTAGGCTTCTATCTCTAAAACAAACATCAGTTATAGATGATGGGCGGCATGGTAAGCCACTGTATGAAAGCCATAGAACAGCACGCCTCAGCCTTTGTAACCATATTTCATTTACCCCTAAAAAACGGTGTACTGGGTTTGCTGCTAATCCACACTTTCATAGAGCGCGAAGCTATAAGCACAATAAAAAAATACAAACAGCAAGAAGGCATGTGACATATCCTCGCGCTACAATCTGTCTTGCTCCATAAATCGCAAATTGATTATCTTGTTACTTCTCTTCAGAAAATTCTTACGTCATATTTATTCTTGTCATGTATGTACGCTTCTTACGGATATTTATGCATGTGTTCTCGTTGAACAAATCTGCTGATCAGCGCTTGTCCGTCGTGTCCTTGCTTTTTTATTTTTCTTTGTAGCTTCGCACTCTAATATGAAGTAACTTGTACGTACCCACGATGCACTAATACCACCAATCTGACAGTTACAGCATGAAGTGTGAAAGCTACGGAATGAAAGCGGTAAAGTATAAAAGAAACATCGCCAATTGAGGAATTACTCCTTGGAAACCTCGCAGTCAAAAGTAAACTCGCTCTATGCACCTTTTCGACAACGGAGCCTTGGGCACTGCCATTATCTCCTCTGGGCTGTTGTAAATACGCGCCGCGGAACCAAAGTGCACTGCCGAGGCAGCGACGTCATCCTTTGTACTCCCGTGAAACCACTCATAAAGGATGTGCTCCCTCTTTCTTTTGAATATGTCTATAAAGAGAGGCCACCTTAAGAGCGAGTGAGAGAACACAAAATCACTAACCAGTTCAGCGCTTCGTATGGGGGCGTACAGATGCAGGAACACAAGCGGCGTGCTTGTGTAGGGCACCAGCATGACGCAGCGAGACTGCATCACCACGGGCAACACGAAGTATAGCGGGTGCAGCTTGAACCGCTCCGACTGCGTAGAGATGGAACAAGGACACAAGATCACTTGACGATCTCATTGGGCGTCGCCGGTACCGCTATACGGTGGCTCAGCCAGTGGGTGGCACACCGGGTCCGTGCCCCCTCTCCCCCCTCCCGAGAATTTTTCCCATGGGATAAAGAGCACAAAATGATACTTGACCACACTTACCTGTCCGGGCTCTATGTCGGATCAAGGACGTCCCCCCCCCCCAAACAACTTTCTGCCTACGCCACTGTAACTATATTAGTGTCATTCGCATCATAACTTGCCGAAAAGAAACGTAAACTTCACCTTGCGTCTTTTCTTTCCCCTTCTCGACCTATATGAACCTTACATTCAGAAACAAATAATTAAACCATAACAATGGGTAAGCGCTACGAAAACAGGAATCTGCCTTTGTTAGGAAGTGGCTGCGCAATGAACACACAGACAGATAAACACAGTAGACGCTACGGGCGCTGTGTTCAAGTCCATGTCCGACAATAAAAATTTCCGACTACAAGTCCGACAGCGAACCAGCTAGCCCAAACCAAAAAAACGAGCATTTGTTGCCTTTGTTGGTTGTGACAGCAGCAAACTGACGACGCAACGCGAAAGTTCTCACATATCGAGGTTTTAATAGAGTTAAGGAAGTCCAGATGGTATAAGTACTGCGAATCCATCAGCAGAAGCGCGTTTCATTTCGTTTCGTTCTTCTTGCCATTTACGTTTCTTAAACGTGTTTAACGGTCCATCAGTAGATGGGCTGGCGCAGTCAACACTTTCTTCATCAATTTGGCATTGAAGACCACTTGACGTATCGACTGGGGTCACGCCGTGCGGTGACCCTATGTATGAAGGTGCACCATTCGGCTAAGACGGACTTATGCCGAGGTGAATCTATATCGATCACTTACACAAACCTTAAAGGCGTTACACGTAGATATGTAGACCACACATACCAGTAGCAACATGCACGTCCCCCCCGGCCTCAAGCTCCTGCCACCAACTCTGGAATAGCTTTAATACCTATTATGTATATTTCGCCACAGAGACCATTGCAGTGCGTCACCCCCTCCCTTTTTTTTGTAACTAAAGCTTTTCCGTGTAGTTTATTAGCAGCGCAGCATATCTCAACTGTTGTTACATAAATTAGATCCAGTACAACAGCGTCGTAATAATGCAACGGCCACAGACGCCGCGCAACCGCTCTTACGGTGATTCCTTTTTTAAAGCAACAAGAAACGACGAACTCTAGTAATATTGTGACGGGGTTTGTAAGAGTGGTCTATTCTGAAAAGCTGGACGGCAAGCGTGAGCAGTAATGCACGTCGTTTTTTTGCCTTCCTTTCCGTTGTTCTAGAGCGTCTTGAGCAGATCGGCGAGCATGGCTCGTTGCTGCACTCGGGTCGCCACGGAGATGTTCTCGTAATTGGTCTTGGAAAGAGCCAGCACGTTATGGATATCCTCGTGAGTGAGGACCTTGGCGAGCTTCTGGTGCAGGAGCTCCAAAAGGCGCGACCACTGCACCCTGCGCATCCGCTTGTAGCTCAGCTATGCCAGCGTCATCGCCTAGCTGCACTTGTCCAGGACACGAATGACGCAGTGAGTGTTCGTAACGTCGGGGCACGCGACACGGTAGTGCGCCGGTCGACCCTCACTGTGCATGCAGCGGGCCATGAACGGCGCCTTGTTGACGCAAGCCGACAGGTCGAGGATGGCTCGCAGGTACCGCTTCACGAGCTCCGTTGGGAGCCGGCCGTAAACCTTGCGCAGGTGACGCTTCAGAGAAGAAGACGTCAGCGCTTGAAGAGACTCGACCGAGCTCTCGGTGCCGTGGGTCTTGGTAGTGTCGATCTGCTCCAAGGTATCTCCGTCACCACGCTTGGTTAGGACGTCCGCCATGGTGACTGCACGACATGTTCGCTGCGGAAATCTGGGCGATTCTCTTACAAACCCCGTAAGAATATTGACTGTACATCGGGAGAGGGGGGGGGGGGGCAGCGCATAAGAACAGAAGAGGATGAAGAGAAGCCAGGGAAGCGCACGGTCGGCACGCTCGCGCTCTCCGGGACAGCCTAATAGTCTAGCCACTATGCTACGCTATGGTCTGGCTGTGGCTTCCGATTAGTCAGGGTCTTTGTTCTGGTTGGCCGCCATGTTCGTTCTGCAGGCCCTGGACGACCGCTGACCGAAGTACAAAGCTTTGTAACTGCACGCCGTCCCCTCACTATGCGCATTAGTGCAGGCCTCTGAAAGTGAATGCAACTAGGTGAGCAGTCAGAAATCTCAAAATGCAATTCGAGGGCACGCGTGAGTCTTCGCATGCGCTTCAGTACGTTCCCGCGGATTGTGCTCGTTGTTGCACTGGTTTCTGCAACCTCACCAGATGTATCAGCTTGTAGACGAGACTGGGTCTGGCCACGCCGCTGTCCACTTCGCAGACCAGTGCCGTCGCAGCCATGAGCGCGACAAGGCACCACGCAGGGTGCACCCGCGTGTCCATGTTTCCCAGAAGCGCGGTCTCCAGCAACCACGAGGGCATCATTGAACCCTGAAAAGCAGCAGCCCTTACTCGCCGAAGCAGAGCTTCACTGAGAAATAACTGGAGGCACAAAAGGCAGTTATATTGGGCGCTCGCGCTGTACCCTACTGAAACCTAACCTCATATCATTGCAATGATACCATAGGTTTCCGTAAAGTTCTTATAGAAATATATGCTAGCAGCATGGAAAGCATATGGACTCTATATGGATTCCGTAAGGAAACGTATGGAATTGTTCTGATGGTATACGGAACCTCTAAGTAGGGTAGATGATCGCCTTTAGCAATAAAGCGCTCATTTTTTGCCAAAAAGTGGGATAACAATGCGAAACGCTCCTTGGTAAAGCTTAAGAATTGACGAGTACTGGCTTAAAGTACTGCTCAAACATTTAAAGCGCGTACCGCCGCCTCTGAGATGGAAATACGTCATATGTGACGCGAAAAACGCACACTTCAATGCGTCTGTGTGTGCATGTGCGAATACGGCATGTAATTTCTATATAATGCTTACTTCCGCCGTTACATAAGTCCCATTAGTTAAGAGCCTTTCACTTGAAACTTTCCTTTGATAAAACAACTTGATGCGCTTAAGCGTCACTCAACCTTGAATGTGAAAGTTACGTGGAGTTCGAAAAAAAAATGGCGGCAGTGGGGCCCAGGCACGACGGACTACGTACGTATTCTTTGTTCATGATTGCGTTAGGCTTAGTGTTACACTGACGGAATCGCGGAAGCACCGGGAAGGAAGAAAGTGTACATGACGCTAGTACATCTCCTCCTTGCGCCATGTACGTCTACCTTTAGTTCTTTAATGATGCTGCCGATGTTCCTAAAACAATCATAAACATTCCCCGTCTAGGCTCGTTAATTGCTGTATTCGTGCACCTCGTCACTTCCTCCCTGACGTGAAAGCAAACCAGCTCGCCTGGCCCCGATACTTTTAAATCAGTTGCTTGCAAAACAACTTTTCATTATACCATAGTTGGCTGTACAAAACAAGTTCCGGTTCAAGGAATGTAGTTCTATAATTCCAAAATGGAGCCATTCAACTACAGCGAATGCTGGAGCGAAGGGGCAGCACTGACCTCTGTTTGTTAGGAGATTAATCTTTGTTAATTTATGACAGTATTCAGAAGTAAGTACCGAAATGCTATCCCGCCCTAATTAGTTAACCTACCAAAGCCCCCTGTCGACTTATGACGATTAAGACACATGAACACAGATGAAATGAAGACTATTTTACTATCAGAAAATTGGTGGCGTGAGAATATGGAGGAGCACACAAACACGCGCATATATAGTATGAATAATATATTTGTCGTGCTCTGATATTTCTCTTCTGCATGGAAATATATTTAGCGCCCGTATCGCTACTGTCCACAGAAATTCACGTCTATCACAAGACGCAGCTGGGCGGCCCTTGGCACCAGGCTTCCATTAAGGGACAGCTGACAGGTAATATTTCATTCATGAAAATTGAAGATGATGTTAGGATGCTTGTGGATAAGGCGATTATAGGTGAACGTATATGAAGTCTTGAGCCGCACCTCGGCGACAACTTGTAGAGCACTTCCTCCAAGTCGCACCATGATCAGCTCCCAAGGCATGTGGCGGAGCACGAGTGGCCAGGTGATCACGTGATCGGTTGGCATGGAATGGCCCACTTTGTGTGGGAAGCCAGCGGCCACCACGGCACACAGCGTTGACACTGTGGTCCAGTCAACCCTGAGTGCACGTGACCACGTGTGAGTTTTTAGAATCCCACTTGATGCACTAGCAAAGGGTACTTCACTAGATAGCTTAAACACAATGGCTCCGAGAGCGAGGCGATAAACTGGTACTCCTTCCTATATTCATATATGACCAGACAAACCGAAAGGAAAAGTGGTAATGTAAGCAAAGCGTTTATTTCTACCTACATTGATAGGATCCTTGGTCGCCAATAGAATTGATACTTTATTAGTGCCAATGCTGGACCTCTCTTATTCATGCGTACTTTTAGATGGAAGCATGTTGCACGGTAATTCTTTTCTGTAGTTCATTCGTGAAAGCATTTCTCTGCTGCGTGCTATTAGAGCCTAGTCAAAACAATATCTGATGATGCGCACTTCCTCATAATGGTTTCGTAGACTCACGGTTATGCTGACTGTTCTGCATGTGGTATTTCGAGCTCTGTTTACACGACCTAGAATCCTCTTTCAGGGGAACGAAACGCACAGCTGCGCGCTTCTGTCATGGTTCCCACCAAGAAGCAAGAAAAAAAAAGACCTAGTAGGGATCGTCAGGTGACAGTCTTGTAGCTTAGTCATAAAGAAAGTAATGAACAAGTAAGCCTTCGCGTGAACTACAGCGGTAGCTTCTACTATAGAGGCCTCGCTTTTGTTGTGACGCCATCTGTATCCCTAGTGAATAATCCTTATGTGTGGCCTCCGAGCCTTAACATTAACACGTACGCCTTAAGATCTCAGGGGCCACTTCACTCGAATGGCCAAGAATAGTTCTTGTTAAGCTTGGTGGGTCAAGCAACCGAGATCGTATACAAAAACATCATCTAGATGTCGCTAGAACTTCACTATCGAAGCATCGTCAATGAAATATAAATCGAACAGCAGTGCCTGTCTGGAGTATGGGGATAAAAAAGGCGCAAAACGACGACTTGGAAAATTCGACGAGGCCCACAAGCAGGCACCACCAAATACTACCTGAACAAACCAATCTTGTAAATGGTCCAGCAACATTCTAGACAGGAATCTGCCTGTCGGACAGGCTGCGGAGAGTGTCAGACGCGGTTCGCTTGTCCACACGAGGCACATCACGTGATATACCACGCTGTACATTAAGGCTAAAGCCCAGGATGCCTAATGAAACGCTAAAATGGACCGTCGTCGGCGGCAACAAGAACGGTCCAAAAAGTATCACGTGGTCCCAGACGACGACATGATGTCTTCATCTTTGACATCATCATGACGTCACAGATGAAGGGATCGCATTGTCCGAGCATGGTATGTGACGTCATCATGACGCCACATACCATGCCGTGACATGACGTCATCACATGACATGCTTGGCCAAATGTGGGCCGATTCCGGAGGAAGAGCAACAGCCCGTGAGGTTGCTCGTGCTACGCTGTACGAGCAACATGGACAATAATATGCTGCCTACACATCATTGTCACATAAGATTATAAATACCATAAAAAATTATCAGTTACAGACCCCCTGGTTCCACTTACCAGATGTGCCTCTCCGTGTCTACAATAAGCGAGATGCCGATTGCGATGAGCAGCAAGATGACCATGATTTCTCGCATCCTGCACACGCATGGCAGAGAAGGCGCGTTTCTGCTCAATGTTCCGCTAACCATTCGTTTCGAAGGTGACTGCCACTACTGGTGGAAAATAAAGATATCTCGAATCTCAACGACGTCTCAATTTTTTTCTGCAAAGATAGAAGTGTCGGACATCAGCAGTGGTGTAGTAATCGCCAATGACCCCAGTCGTTTGAGTGGGTACCTTGATTAATTTCTAAGCCTGTGAATCTCTCTAGCGCGCTTGCTACTGTTGCGAAAGAGAATTGAGACAACGTTAAGAGCATCTACACTTTGCAGAAATGCATAAGCTAGTGCCACATTCGAGACTGTCTAAACCAGGAGTCTCAATCACACGGCCCGCGGGCGGTATATGAGGCCCGCGGACCCTTCGATAGCGGCCAGGCCCGATCATGGCTGTCTTCGCGCCATATTCACTTTTTCAATAAGTATGTTCATGAGCTTACACAGACGGGGCTGGTTTGTGAGGCATACCATCTTGTCACCATGTGTTAAAACATAACCGTGGAACAAAAACTCTAAATTTCAGAATCTGCGTCCACATATCAGCCATTCTGGAGATCGGTATCTATATGTTTCTGGAAATCTAACGTCAGCAACGAACCCTTCAAAAAATTACACCATCTCCCGCTAAAGGGGACCATGAGGCGATGCGAAGCCGGAGCACTTGCACGATCGCGTTCCGTTGGCGTTCGTTGGGCATGCTACCGACCTCGCGTCGTGGAACGCGAAAAGGGACGCTACGCGCGTCGTATCTTCCATCTATCCTGTCCGTTAATTCTCACAGGGCGAGCGGGGAACGCGGTGGACAGGCGGGCGAGACGGGGGCAACGTAGGAGAGGAGAGAGAAGGGGAGGGGACGCGCATTCGCTCGAGCTCATCGCGGCGTTGCGCAGGAGAGAATTTCGGCATGTCTAGCCCGCGTTTCAGAGGAAGAGTGGAAATGGGGAGCGGAGAGGGGTATGGGAGAGGGAAAGTGGAAAGAGGGAAAGTGGAGATGGAATGTGGAGAGGGGAATGGGAGAGGGAATGTGGAGAGGGGATGGGGAGAGGGAAGGTGGAGGGTGTGGAGAGGGGAAGGGGAGAGGGTATGTGCATGCGCAGTAAGGGTGGTCACGCCGCACACCACCGGATTGAGCTCGGCCTTAAGATACTTCGCATCTAAAATAACCCATACATGAGACATAGCAAAGGCCTTCTTTGAAACAACGTTACCAATGGCAGCGTAATAAGGCTGAAACTTGGGCTAGTTGGTCGTAGCTCATAATGGAACGGCAGCGCAACCATACACGGACTGAAGAAAATGTACACGAAACACAGCGTCGACTCACAACTCAACCTTTTATTTCAGAAACGACACTTTAAAGCAGTGTCGGCAGCGCTCGGTATGGTTGCGTTGCCGTTCCATTATGAATGGGAACGTTGCGTAACATTTTGTTCAAGCTCCTCTAACTAATCAAAGTGCAGGCAGATGCAACGCTGGTCTCAAAGCAAAGAAAAAATAAGTGGGGGAGGGTACGGGGAGGGACGGCGACATATGCTGCTACTCCACACCTGCTTCGTATAGATCAACTCCCGCAATACTTGGGATCTGCTGCATTTTTTTTTTGTTTTTGGTCCACCTATGACGACGGCAATCGACGAAACCGCGTCTAGCCAGGCCCATATGGCAAGTCTGTGCGACTTGCAATCCTTGTGCGTATTTCAGTTACCCTCAGCGCTCGCAGTTCCGCTTAGCATGTCTGATAACATATGCCATCGCTGGTGCAGTGATAACCGTGGCTGTGCCGGTAGCTCTAGCAGAAGCTTCGGTAACAGCGCGAGCGTTTTGCAAACAAAGCCTCAGTTGTGAACAAGTGGCGCTTATTTCGTGCGAACTTGACCTAAGCATCCCCGATACAAAATGTACGAGCAATGAGATTCTTCGAAAAGCGCTTACGACAATCGGTCTTCCTGTTGCCATTTTTCCTTGCAGATCTCGTGTATGGCGACGCGTAATTCCGGCGTTGAAGCCAGGTCTCTGCAAGGGTACACTTCATTACGTAAATCGTCGCACTAGATATTGCTCTTAGTGTTTTTTTAGGAATGTAGCCAGCTGAATTACAGTGAATGAGCAGTTTAAACCAAGCTTTCATGGCCAGTACGACTTTCTCACTGTTAAACCGCAGCCAAACGGAATGTGCATTCAAAATAATCGGTTATGTATACGTCATATGGCTTACAGGATTGTGGGCCGGCGCGCCACGTTTAAGATTTAAAGCTGACCCACGAGTGGCGCTAACACTGCTACTATCGAATCGTGTACACAATACGTAAGTACACAATAGAATGAATGGGCCATGAACCACCGCTGTAGTACACCGTGCCTGGCGCGTAATTTGAAGCGTGCGGTTCAGTATAGTTAATTGTTGGGCTAGTGCTTATAGTTCAAAGGTGAACTTAAGCGTACGATGTTCTTAACTATGTGCGAGACGCACTAATCCAACAGTTGGGCTGTTATTTGGATGTGTCTGTAACCACAAAGTTTTTGGTGATTCAGAGTAGTATTCAGTCTACTATCAGGGAGTAACAGTCTGCCTCTAATAGCTAACGAGGCACCGAATTGTGTGTTCGGACCTAAAGGTGAACTATTCAGTACTATATGTGCTTAAGGCGCGGTTTCAACCGCCACGGTGGTCTAGTGGTTAGGGTGCTCCACTGCTGATGCGAAGGTCGCGGGATCGAATCCCGGTTGCGGCGGCCGCATTTTCGGTGGAGGCGGATATGCTTGAGGCCCGTGAACTTATATGTACGTGCATGGTAAAGAACCCCGGTTGGTCGAAATTCCCGGAGCCCTCCACTACGGCGTCCCTCATAAACATATAGTGGTTTTTTGGGGCGTTAAACCCCAACAATTAATATTATGAAGGCGGTGGTTCGATTTTCGGCCACGGCGGCAGCATTTTGATGGGGCGAAATCCAAAAACCGCCCGTGTGCTTAGATTGAGGTGCACGTTAAAGTACCCCTGGCGGCCCATACTAATCTGGAGGCCCCAAATACAGCTTGCCTCATAAGGATATTGTGGATCTGGCACGTAAAACCTCAGCAGCTAATTATATGTACTGTGCTATGGGAGATCCGTAAGCGGTCCCGATTATAGAGTGTACGAGCTTTGAGGAGTTATGTGTTTAGAACAAAGGGTGAGCAATTTAGAGTGCTACATGTACGCTACTACAAGAGAGCAGAAAGCGGTTCCGGTTACAGAAAGCAAGGTGCTACTATGCGCATTCTGGTCGCAGGTTACCATGGGCTGTGTGTTTAGAACAAATGGTATCGATTCATAGAAGCACGTACTCTACTGTAAGAGAGCGTTTAGGCGCCCCGATTTCTATTCCCCAACATACACAGGTAAGTTTATTGCATGCTACTAAAACTACAGTTCAGGCGAGTACAACTGCACCCGGTAACAAAATATTGCTTTAACGGCATGTACAAACAGGAAGGCACAGTTACGATGTGACTTATGGCACTCAGACACTGTCACAGATGACGGGTCTCTCATAGAAAAAAGACTAAGTTTGCACGTATGTACACATATCATTAAGGGAAAAAATGCTACATTTGTACTCAAAACAAGCTGTGATTACGCCTGTCACCGCCTCAGGCCGGCACATATGATAATTTACCCTTTTAACACGAAAGTGCTTTATGCCGAGGTCCATCAACACTTCAGTGACGTATTTCCATCACGGAAATGACGTCGAAAAAATTTACACGATCAGATGGCAAAGAAAAGAGCGGTCGTGGGTTTGATGCTGTCAACGGGCATCGAACCCACGACCACTCGGTCCGCAACAACAGATGCCGGGCACGCTATCCACTGCGCCACGGTCACATACTCTAGAGGCTTTACGAACATGCCTTTTATATCTACCACTCTCCCGGTCGGCGGGGTGGTGTCGCCCTCTCGGAACGGCAAAGTAAAGTAATTCGTCATTACTGTGGCATCCGCGATTAGTACCTGTAACGCGTTACAAGTCCGTCCCAATCGGCGCGTTTTCAATAGAAGTTCAATTTTGCCAACGCCTTAACACACCACGAGGTGGCGATCTTATCCCAAGCGTCGTAAAAGCGTAGGCCTCGCTCATAGCATCACGCTAATCCAAACCAAAAAATCACAGCATATCCACGGAGTGAATGATGATGAGTGGGCGAAGCTGCGGAGGTTCATCGGTAAACCGTGAATCTTCCGTGAATTCTGCCCAGTACATCATCACCGACGTGAGATCGGGCGCGTTTATACTAAAGGTTCGATGAGTTATGACGACTTGCAGCTCACTTTAATTTTACATGTACGCTGTGAATTTTCATTGTTTAAAAAACCATTGCTTTAGAAAACATCTGGCGTCTTTCGTTAAGCAGCTGGCGTCTTTTCGTTTTGCTTTGAAACATCTGGCGTCCTTTCGTTTTGCTTTTAGAAAACATCTGGCGTCTTTCGTTGGTTTATTTCATCAATCAACGGCGTTTTGAACAAAATTTTATTGTTTAATAACGCACAGGAGAAATCTCACCAGGCACTACCTTGGAGGTAAACAATGGCCGCTAATGGGAATGAGAGACAGAAGAAGTCGGCTTTTAGCTAACACTTACACTTCTACTTCTACTAACGTTTCCTACTGGAACATGCCAATGTCTGCTAATGGGGAATGAGAGACAGAAGAATTCGGCTTTTAGTTCACGCGCACGCTGCGAATTTTTTATTGTTCAACAACGCACAGGAAAAATCTCCCACCGGCACCACCTTGGAGGTCAAGATCTGGTACTAGCGTTACGACTGGTTATGCACTACTACGACTACGAGGGACGAACGGGTGCCGCCTTAAGGAGCTCCGCCCCTAAAATAGCTCTGCGACGCGCGCCTGCCTCACCTGGCTGTAACACAGCGTTCCACGCTCATGCGCTCGCCCTGAGAAAAATCGCGGCCGGGCTACCAGGACGGCACGACACGCTTTGCGTTTCCCTCTAGTCCGGACGTGGTGTTCAATCACTTTTTAACATGACGCGGGATGGCGACCAAGTTCTGCGTCCAATATGCAACGCTCCTCGTTCTCTGATTACGCTTTCACCGTTAACCACTACAGCTACCACAAGGCTTTGTTTATTCATTTAACATGGACGTTAGTCGTCGGGATGGAGATGTGCCGCCAATCATCAAAGTGGGTGCATCCACGTTAAACGGTGCTATAGCTGCCAGACATCAATATACATTGTACAAACTCTCTTATATGAATGTACAGCAAACATTCAGTTACTTCTGTAAGGGCACGCTTTACTTTCGTGTTATTCCGATTCCTATGACGGAGCGATCAACCATCTTTTTTTTCTGTGCTAGGCGCTTTTAAAACGGCAGTACAAGAAATTCAATATTCGACGACAAGGAACAAAAGGGGACGAGGAAGGGTTACGCAATGCAGTTCGGATGAGCTTTTTTGGTGTCCTTTGTTACATTCTCTGGAACCACTTTTGCGATACAGGGAGCAAGAAGAAGCTTGTGGGTTTGGCTTCCACAAACTACAACCTTTTCTTTCTTCCAGTTGTAATTTTCCTTTATCTTATCATGTCTACACTCGGACTTTTAATCTACAAGCACATCTCATGCGCTTTATCTCACAATCTTGCTATTACCTGCTTTATTATCTGGCTTTGAAACTGGCTTACCTCGTGAAGCCTACCAAACGGGCATGCCCAAGGCGACGCCACAGATGAGAATCTATGCTTAGGGTGTGTTCAAATCAAGGAGGTTAAAGAAAATTTTTTTTTAAACCTCCTTGGTTCAAATACTCACAGTAGACTGCTAAATAGACAGCTTACCGGGCAGCGGCCATCTTAAGCTGCATTCCAGATCTCACTTAATCGACAGAATAAGTCATCTTCGCGAATACAGCATCGGAGACAAACACTATGCAGGCTACATTGCTATATAACATTGCTGTCTAAACAAGATGGCGGCTGAACGCAATGCTCAGCTAGCCCAGATCTCGCCGGTATGGTCACCTGCACACAAACAGACGCTTCTGTACGCGCTCAATGTAATATACATTCAATTTTTCATGTATCTAAACACGAAATAAGTTAAAGAAATAAAGATTTTGTTTGTTTTTCCAAGATTTTCCTTCTCGACTCAAGGTGGCGGCACATCGCACAGACGCCATCCAGACGCGTTTATTACTGGGACCAGTAGCGTAGCGAGACATTTTTTCTAGGGGGGGGGGGGGGGGGAGGAGGGGGGCTTCAACCATGCTTTATTTATATGCGTGCGTTCGTTTGCATGTGTACATGCAAGACTGATAAATTTCGAGGGGGGTTCACCCCCCCCCTCTTGGCTACGCCAGTAGACTGGCTACGATGCTGTCCAGAATTGGAACACAACCTTAATAAGAACTTTTTGTGGTGAATACTTGATTACATCGTAATTCTTGAGCTAATTAGTACGAACACAGGAGAGAGGAGCTTGACCTGTCGTCTCTCATGTGTTCGTCTCTTAGAGCGCAAAAATGATGTCGTCGAGCGTTCATGCGCTTCTCCCGTCAAGCCGGTGTCTGATGTTATAGACGATAATGAGTCGTAGAAAAGCGTTATGTTACTGAAAACTTACACCTCCCTAAGGTAGAACTGATAGATGAAGACCAAGAAGAGCACGATCGAGGCCAGCGAGGCGGGAACCAGACAACACATAAACATCGCCGTATTCAGTGGACTCGGCTTCTTCTGTCTGCACAGCAAAAGTAGGCGTCATAACGGTATAGGAGTGTGCGCACCAAAACCGTTTGTGATAATTTTTTATGTGGGAGTCCGTTTATCAGGGACCCTGATAACCACCTGCAAGTACACGATGGTGTAGCCAGTAATTTAGTATTACACAATTTACATGGCACACTTCATGATTTCGAGGATTGCCGTCACGTGGTGGAAAAGTATCACAAGTACCAAAGCGGTGGCGTTGGCAAACAGATGTGCCGTCTGCTACGTTTCATACGTACGCCTCCGCTTTGCGGCACCAGTACCAGTTCTACAGAAACTTGCCGCTGCGTCTCCCGGCAGCGAGACTTTGTCGTCGTCACCTGCGGTGTGTCGGGCAATCCTACCGTGAGCATCTGCCCCGACGCGAGCATGTTGAGGTGTAAAACCATTTCATTTTTCATCCTTTGGCGTCAAACGCTGAAATTGTTTTCAAACTACAACTGGTCGCGGTGGTTCGGCAGTTATATCCCCCCATGGCGTCATCATAATTGCGGTACACACCTCCAACCCGCCTTTTGCAGCACTCCCCGGACGTTTCGCTGATGGTTATCGCGACCAGTCTGTGAAAGGTGGCACACTTAGTCTGTAAACTTCAGTATTGAAGTAAGTAACCTTTACGCCGTCTTTTCTCTAAAAATTTGTCTCGGCATTTCTTGCAAGCGCGCAAAGCTCATGCTGTAGTCAGTTTGCCATCCGATCTTGGTGTCTACACTTCTTTAAACCCGGTAGCTACTACCTTCCAGTTGAGTTGTTATTGTTTATTGTGCGATTTCTAGGTATCGCATCACAACAGGCGCGCTCCTGCGAACCTGTAGGGAAAGAACAGAGCTTTCCTGTAGGTATATTCAACAAGTTACTGAATAGCTAATCAGGCTGGTAATATTTATCAGATTTCCGTGATACTCTTCATGCACTACGCATCACAACTGGAGGAACGCATGTTCCTTCATTTTTATTCTTCATAAGTCGGTTGGAAAAGGAAAAAATGCCTTCGCTGCGTCAAATCCAATCGCCGGTCCCGTACCGCATTCGCACGTGGTACGCTCATGCCGTCACCTTCATCGCAAGTACATCGCAGTCACCGATAGCCTGTTCAGTCGACCTCTGGGCAAGGAGCAGCATTTCCCAGTTTTGTTCTAACTTAAATATGAGGACACTAAGAGTGTGCCGCGTAGGCGGCAGTCACGCGGCATTTTTTTTATGTTTAGCGCACTTTAAAGAGAGGTTGAAGAAAATTAAACGGGGCAGTGAGCTTAGCATATATGAGATAATCCCATGTTCCTGAATAAGCGCTACAACTTTTGTATGGAGCTTTTTCGCTAGAGTCACCATTTAAGAGGTTCGCAATCTTCGTTAAGTACCCAGTTTGGCGGGTTGGAAAAAGCTCCATACGGCACAGAACAGCATTGTGCCAATTCGACACGTGTAGCACCTATGTTTCTTTCTTAATACCTGGCCCAAGTTAGCTGGTAACACCCTGTATATGAGAAGCTACGCCTATCACAACCTCCGTCCGCTTGCCCTCTTGTAACAAATATGCTTAATCTTGAGTCGTCACATAAATATTTTTGCTCTCGCTCTGCATATTTTTATTTATGTTCTCCATCACAGTTCAAGGATCTGACAATCAGCAAATACCGAAATCACATGCTAAACCTGCGGTGTATGGCTTCATTTTCTATAGGCCGTAAGAACATCATTAGTAAGTTCATTTGAGCAAGCGTCTGTGCTTGCCACAATTTCAGGAGTAACGTCGGATAGACGTACGTGGCATAATAGTCTTTGATGATGAGCCTGGTCCTCCCCTTGAAGCCGCACTCTTCAGCGATGATGGACGTGTAGGCCGCGCCCACGATGAGCACCTTCTGGATACGTCTGTACATACTGCAGTAAAAAAATACGGTAAAAAATGGAGGCAGCGGGTAACATTGCGCGTCTTCAGTTTAGACTTTTGTGACGGTTTCGTGGTATCCATGTCTCAACCATCCGCGTGTTGTCGACCTATGCTACAGCACAGCGTTCTTATTAATGCCATGACATCAAGTTGGCCGTTAGCGTTCGACCTGTGGTTTACTCTACGTGTCATTTTAACACGCAGCTGCTTAAGGCAGCTGTAATTTGTGAGGCCTATCCTGTGCGACCTATAAGGTACGGGCCACAGAAATTGGGTAAGTTTCTCTACTCACCGCTAATACACTAAGAATGAAGAAGGCAACAGTTAGCCCAACACTAGGGAACGGCTATGTGCCACAGAAATTTGTGCGGCCTATCAGAAAACTATCATCATCATAAACGCGTATTTGCCACAGAAATTGGGTGAATCCCACTACTCGCCACTGGTCCACTAAAGAAGAAGAAGGCAACAGTTAGCCCAACACTATAGAACGGGAAAGGCAACGGCGGCTACTAGAAGACGCCGAAGCGATGGAAGGCAACGACAACGACGACCTTCCGTAGACCTATGAGAGGTGCGAATGCTCGGTTTCAGCGCGAGTTTCTGTCTCAGGAGTTTGGACATTCGTGTCGTGTCTGTGACTGTGTGACTCGAACCTCTCTGCACTGAGAATTAGCGTAAAAACAACCTAGCATCACCTAGCTAAAGCCTAGCAACGACCTAGCAGCAACCTAGAAACAACCCTCATTGCCTAACTAACGCCTAGAAACAACCTAGAAGTAATCGGATTAGTCTTCAGAATCGCCCAGTTCCGCTGTGTCAAGCCTTGCGCGGCTTAGTGCAAGTTTCGGCAATTTTCTTAACGAGTTCTCCTTTAAATGTACAACCATATACCAACTAGTCCATCTTTCAAACTTTCATTACAATAAGTTGAGGCGCAGTATACTCACGCCTCGCTGGCTTCCACTCTGGATTCGGTCACGGAAACTTCTGGAAAGCAAGGGAACGTAGCCGTCTGAACAACACCAAGCAGCGTACATCCCTAAGTACATTGCCGAACGTCACTGGCAAGTACTCAAGTAGCAATGTTACATGAAAGTTGTCAACGCATGCCATGCACTTCCCTGGTCATATAGTCTTTACAAAGCGCATTACAAAGGTCTACTATAGGACATGTTCTACATTGATGTGGCGCGTTAAGGACAAGGAGACCAGAAAAAACATATCTGGCGTATTTTTTTTTCTAAAAGAGCCAAATCCAGAAACCAAAACTGGGCTAAATTTTATGGGAAGGCAAAACAAGCCAAAGTGTCTTTCACATTTAAAACATTTGTAATCAAAATGGGGTAATTCCTGACTGTAACGTGGGCTCAACAAAGTAGTTTCGAATCGGAGATGAGCAAAATCCTGTATCTGCTTGAATCAGACTGAGCCAGATCATTTAAAGCAGTACGGCGTCAACAATCCTGACCAAAACAGCCAACATGGCTGCATCCAATCTGTTTCATTTGTGACTTAGTTGCTTTGTTATCGTGCTTTCGCTCCACAACTGCTTTTTCTTGGGTTAGTTGGTACTTACTGAAAGACATGCTATTGTAGGGCGAAACTAGAATGGAAAGAGTAAGAGGCATACTTTCCTACTTCTGCCTGTCAGTGTTTTTTTTTTTCGAGTGTTGCGTAACAGTATCATGCCCTTATTTCGTTCTAGGATGGTACATTTGAAGTGGAAGGCAACAGAAATGAAGTTATCGGGCACCGAGAAGAAGAGCTGAAGCATTTTTGGAGGCCTTCAATAGATGCCAGGCACAAGAAAACGCTGCCAACAGTCCAGAACAGAGCGCCATGAAGAACCACTCGCTCTTGAAGTCTAGTCATAGCCATTACGCCCATGTGACAAAGGACAGCACCGACGAAGGCACAAGATAGTGTTAATTTTTGACGCGAAATATTGCTATGTCGTTCATTTTCTGTAATTTAGACTACGCTTGCGTAGCCAATTCAAGCCCAAATGAAATGTTCCAATCTATAAGAGCCAAATATAAATTTTACTCCTGAATACCGACGATAGCAGGCTATATATATTTTAGCCGCAATATAGGTACGAATTACTTTGGCGACAGAATCACAATGGCAAAAAATTGCTGGATTAGGCCCGACCATGTCAGTACCAAACAACTGCGTTTTTCTCAGTTTCACTTAAATTCGACTTGGCTCTTTTAGAAAAAAAAACGCCACGTATTAAGACACAAATCAATGTGTGTGGTCACATGTTCATCTCAATGCAAAGGTATTACTGTCCCATCAAACGCAAAATCGGACGTCCGTCTGCCTCGCGGCGTTACCAGCCGATGGCAGAAAAAAAAAAAAAAAAACTCACGTGACCAAGTAGTGACGTCAAGTGATGACCTCATCGCATCCAAAGCTACGACGCCAGTGAGGGCATCATTCATGACGTCATCACATGCGTCATGTGTTGACGTCATGCCATAATGTCACGTGTCATGGACATCGAACTAGTATGGACGTGATAGATATAACCGCCACACCCAGACAGGCCGTGCTTTCTTATTCAGTGCAAGTGAGAACAATAAGGTGCCTCTCTCGCTCTTTTATCTGGTTCCGTTACCGCGCTACAACAAAGATGTCATGTTAAGTGACTCCACTTTGATGCAAGATGGTTGAAACCGTTTTGTCAAAATACTGTTGGACACACAGAAAACCTATATTTTACGGAGTAACTTGATCATACACTGCCGTGCAAGAGAAGACAACACGACGTCTTGCAAGCACATTCGTTAAAGCAGCCGATAAACTAAGCAACGGATCGTGAATTTTGGCTCTTTCCACTGCATGCTGTATAGTGCACAAGCGCGAGCACTGCTAGCTGCCCGAGTTATTAGCGGAGTGGGTAACTCCTTCGCATAAAAAAAAATGGATGAAAGCGTGTTCGTTAATAAATGTTGCACTTGTAGAGAGCAACACCTAAATTATTTGTTAGTTAAGGTATATTTACTTCTTAGACAGCTTAGGGCTCGAAGTGCACAAAAAGACGGAGGCGCTGCGTTACATGGAATCGCTCCCGTTATAGTTTCCACCCACTAGCAATTAACGTGAAAGGGCGAAGTATTTCATTAGACGTAGTTAATTTTTTCAATTCCGCCATCTGGGTTCACATTATCTGCATCGCTTTGAAGCTATCCAGCGGAACCTCCCACATCGCGTGTTGGAACGAAGTTGAACATTTCGATTAGGTTTCAGTTCAACATCATTTCTGCGCTTCATACAAAACGAACAAATGTGGATGTGTACACCGACTTTTCCAGAATATTTACTACAGACAATTGTGGCGCTGCGACCACTCAGCCACCATGGCAGTGATGGGCAGCGCATAGATTCGCCTATATTCGGGCTTGCTGCTTCGAACGCACTTGTGGCTTTGCTGTCTTTTGGCTTTTGTTTCGGATAAAAAAACTACTCGTTGTGAACCTGGTCAGTTGATTGGAATTGGTGAGCCTAAAAGGGTCATGGCGGTGAAGTGGTACTGCTGAACATTTTAGTGAACTTCGTCTTGCGACAAGGCGGCTGCAGGCCACGCCGAGCCACACGGAGCCGAAAGAACGTAGCTTAGCCAAATCCATGTGTTCCCATCATTCTCATGCTGGCTGAAGCGCCATGCGTTGCAGCTCCCATAGACACAAGCGCGGTATTTCCCTCTAGTGTACTATAATGGGTACTATAATGGGCAATACAAGCATACGAAAGTTTGACGTGTGTATACCCTTCTAGAAAAATGTTGGCAGGACAGTGAACCAAGTTTAGAAATATAATATGGCTGTCAGCAAAAAAAAAAACAATATTGTTGATCGCCGTGAACGTGTGATTTCAGGGTGAATGCGTTTGATGCGAGTGTTCACCTTGTTTTCCGGGAGCCGGCGACACGTTCGTGGTCACTGTGACGTTCTTTTGGTGGATGCCAAGCTCTGGAGAGTCGGAGCCGTTGCTCGGGGAGACGCAATCGCTACCCGACCGTACGTTACTGTACGATCTGAACACGCTGCGCACCAACAGAGCAGGCACTCTCAATAACGAGTCATGTGATTTCAAGTTCCTTTTCTTAGCATCATTACAGTGTGGGCGTGCTCGAGCAAAAGTGTGACATGGTCCCATATGCATTTGCCTACGCCGACTGCCGACTCCAAGGCGCAAGCCATCTTTCTTTTTCTTCTCCCCGCATTGGTGGATTGTACTGATCCTTCCGCCAATTCCCCGCCCTTCCTCCCCCCATCCCCCCCCCCCCCCCACGAAAGCTTTCTGTACCTAACGTGGTTTTGCACTGCCTCCCCGATCAGAGGCATTGCAAGTTTTCTGCACCTCTCACGCGCGGATTCGCAGTGCCTCCAGAATCGGCCCAGCTTTTATCAAGCGACAATAACCTCATCATGTGACGTCAGTGTTATGTGATTGACGTCATGATGACGTCACAAAATTTGTATATATGCGATGTCTTGATGACATCATATGGTGACGTCATCTCATGATGATGATTCTTTGCATCACTTGTGTTGACGCCGCCGACGGCCAATTTTCGCGTTCGATGAGCCATCTGTGAAATCATTTCACATGAGAGCGCCCGGTCCTGAAAATATTATGGCATGCATAATCAATGGCTTCTATAATTGGCTAATTGGCTTTCGCGAATGCCGCCCCTTCTCTTCTGTGCCAGTTTCTACAAGGGCATCGATCGCACTCACCGCATATGTTCCAGTCTAAGCCCGCTGGTCGCTTGGCTTCCAACTCCGCTCGGCGACGTCACCCGGCTCGCCGTGGAGGACTCGCTCACCGGTCCTGAGGTCGAAGACGGCTGCTGCCCGCTGTCGGTTTTGCTCCGACTCCGCGGACAGCGTGCCGGATCCCGTCCTCGGTGACTGAACACTACTACCGGCGTGCTGTTCCAGTAGCTTCGGAGGAGTGGTCCGCACTGAGGGCGGAAACCCTCCGTGAGGGGACGAAGTCCTGCTCCTCCTCACGGTGCAACTCCGTTCGACCACGCTCTCACCGGGAGACTCCGAGGGCGACTCGAGTGGGGGTGGGTGCAGGATTAACCACGAGTCACCCAGGAAAGCAGGAGCGGCGTCGGTTGTTCTCGTAGGCGACCTGCGATGCGGCGAGCCTTTGGATGGGCGTCGTGCCGCTCTGCCACCGACGCACGTGATGCGAAACGTAGGTGACCCTTGGCATTTTAGAAGTCTCGAGCGTCGCGACTTGTCGGCGGAAGCCTTAGACGTCGCCTCCTCCGAACGAGTCCCCGTGGAGCGGTGGTCGCGTGGCGTTGACGATCCCGAGGGCACGTCGGTACTGCGTAGTAGCTGGCTTGCATGAGGAGGAGTTCCCGACGTTTGTGATTTTGAGCGATATGCTGGCCCTTTCGAAACCGCGGCGCCGTCAACGCTCTGGCTTCGCGACGGCACGGGTGGATACTGCGGCGAATCGGAGCCCGGCTGCGCTTGACGAGACCTTGCGCGGCGGACCGACCAGAGAGACCTGACGCTCGGTACCGACGTTGTCGCCTTGTCCACTTCGCCTTCGTGTTCGGGGCTGCCACGCCCGGGGGTTCCAAACGTTCCACTCGGAAGCCGAGGACGGTGTGATGATCGGTATGGCGGTGGCAGCTTTGATCGAGAGCTCTAAAAATAACGATGCAAGGTTATTAGTAGATGCAAATAGACAGTAAATGCGCGGTATTCGAACGCGAATACGGCGGCGCAAGACTAGAGTCGAGATTGACCCTAGTCTCGTCCACATGTCTCAGATATGTAGGAAACCGTTGGATTTCAGTTTCGATAGTTTCGACCTTGTCGATAAGTTTAACCGCAGTCCCAGCGACATAGCCCTTGTCAAAGCAAGCTCGTCATTGAAATCGCTATGAATGTAAGACCATTTTCGGTTCCTGATAGCTAAAGCAGTCGCTGCTTGCTCCGCCACCGTTGATTCCTACAATCTTGCTCTCCGTTTTCTACCTTTTTTACATGTCTGTGTTTCTTCTTTTTTCTTTTTCTTTCTATGTCTTTCTATATTTCTTTCTATCTCTTTCTCTCGCTTTCTTTGTTTCTCTTTATTTATCTCTTTCTTTTGGAATTGCTGTTTCTTCTATCTCCTTTTCGTGTCTGTCTCCTTCTTTCTCTTTATCTTTCTATGTCTTTCTCAGCCTTTCTATCTTTTTATGTATTTTTTCCATTTATCTCTGGCTATCTGTCTCTTTCTTTCTATCGCTTTCTTTCCCTTTCTCTCTCTCTCTTTCACGTGTTTCGCGTGCTCTATTTCGCCGAGCAGCGTTTTTCATTTCACGCGCGCACCTGCTCTACTCGGTAGTAGGGCTTACCCAATTCCCGTGGCGCATACCCACCTGTCGTTTTCTGCGGACACCAAAGTTTTTACTGCCGGCTTAAGCAGCTCGGCTGTTAATAGGCGAACAGGTCTTTGAATGAAAAGCTCGCGTCGCACATGCTCACGTACACATCAGGAGCCAAGACCCTCGCTGGCCTATTCCCGCACTAAACCTATTATCAGGCCGAAATTTTACCGATTATGCGTGTTTTATTCTTGAAGCAGACAATCTAAGGGAACACTATCGTTTTAACAACGGAGATATTTAAGCACGAAGAAACTCCGTTAATCGCGAACAACAATTGCCATCATCCTGATACGGACCGCGCTCTCTTCATCCTCTTCTTCCTCGTCGTCGTCTTCTTCATCTTCTGCTTCGCTGCCAGAACACGCGCTCCGTTTTGTCCGGTGTGGAATGCAATAACTCTGATAGGCGACAGCACGAGTACAGAGAGAGAAAGAGAGACATTTAAAGAGAGAGATAGAAATAGAGAGAGAGAAAGAAAGAGGAAGTGGGAAATAGAAAGAGCGAGAAAGAGAAGAAAGAGAAAGAAAGATAGAAACATCGAGAAAGAGAAATAGATAGAGAAAGAAATAGAAATAAACAGAGACAAAAAGAAGTACACAAACAAAGAGAAAGTGAAAGAAAGAGAGGAAGAAAGAAAGAGGAAAAAATAGAGAGGAACAAGAAAGGGCCTCCCAACTCCGCACTTCCTTCAGGCTTGGCTACACTAGTGCGAAGCTACCTTAATTTTTCTTTTTTTGTCAAGCTGTTTTTTATCATAAGTACAAGTTAGTTGTTGTAATAAAGTATGCTTGATAAACGTGAGAGGCCCGAGGGCGCTTGGTATTTCGTACAGAATAGCGCATACTTGCTAACAGAAACATGAAGACTGACCTTATGGTTGTGATCATAATGGTTACCCCCTTCCTCCCCCCCCCCTCCCATTACCCTATGTCATTTAACGTCACGTCATATAGATCTGTCGTACTGAAGTAGCCCACCTAACCCACCATGGATCCCATTTTACTCTCGGATTCCAGTTTGGCTAGAATAGGGTATTTACATTAAGCCGGCTGTTTGCATAGCATTAGTAATACAAGAAAGATTTCGCTTCATAGACAATGCTTGGCACCACGATTTGCACTTAACGCATCATCAAGGGAATAACTAGAGGTGCAGATGTAATAATTCACTCGTGCTAGAGTGCGCCGTCTGAGAAAAACACGTTTTCGCTCTAACTGACCTTGCATCATATGCTTCTGCAGAATATAGACCCTACACCCCCCCCCCCCCCCCCCCCCCCAACCCGCTCTAACACAAAGGATAACGTTTGTACCTCTAGCGCAGACGTCGTAGAATTTGCGGTCCCCTGACTCGCAGCTGAGTTGGACGAGGTAGGCACATCGAGAAAATGGCCGAGTTGTGAACGCCTCTTGGATCGCATCAGCAGCAGCCTGGGGGAGTCGATGGACACTGTGCGAAGCGCCGTCACCAGCTGCCTGATGATGTCGTCGACCCGGACCAGCGCCGCCGACGGGCCGCTCTCGGGCACCGGCAGGGTCTGACTCAACCTCCTGGACCCGGCCGCAACCGTCAGCCCAGCCCGCGGCTTTGAACGGTCCTCGCCGGGGCGGACCTTGCCCTTGCCTGCGGGTGGTGCTTGTAGAGGTGCCTGCGCTAGGCGCAAGTCTACGCGGCCCTCCAGCGCTGCTACGCCTTCCTGAGGCAACGCAAGAATAAGAAGAAAATGATGTGAGACCAATTTTCCTTACTGATTTTATATATTTACTGATGAGTTTATATTGTGCATTCATTAGATAGATAGATAGATAGATAGATAGATAGATAGATAGATAGATAGATAGATAGATAGATAGATAGATAGATAGATAGATAGATAGATAGATAGATAGATAGACAGACAGACAGACAGACAGACAGACAGACAGACAGACAGACAGACAGACAGATAGATAGATAGATAGATAGATAGATAGATAGATAGATAGATAGATAGATAGATAGATAGATAGATAGATAGATAGATAGATAGATAGATAGATAGATAGATAGATAGATAGATAGATAGATAGATAGATAGATAGATAGATGCTACTTTTCTTTTTATCGCACTGCGCAATGCTCCCTCCTAACTGTTGTCTTCTTCCATGCCAGGAATAGGACCTTCATCCACGTGTTTAGCAGAAAAAACACTTCAGTTCCTACAGGCAACAACGACGACCGTGCGTTCATTTTCAGACAACAATGAAATGTGGCAACGTGAAAGGACAAGTCACCTCGATAAAAGATCGAAGTGCCGTACCAGAAACGGCTGATCGCCGACAAACCAATGATCGAGAAAGCATCCATTATTGGAAAACGGCGCATACAAATGCGCATGTAACTGGCGCACCTTCGAGGGCCTCATTCGTGCACACCCGCATTTCTGCGGACTCGCGGGCGCCGGGTTTTTTTCGTGGTGACACGAACATACAACTTTCGCTTGAAAACGCACCAAGCCTCTCAACGCGCTGACAAAGGAAGTTCTTCAGGAAACTATCAACGTTGTGGAAAACATTCCAAGCGTCTTAACGCGCTTGCCTTGCACGCGAGATGTTCTTAAAGATGTTATATTCCGCCCGATGAGCTTGCGGCGTCGTTACTGCTAGCTCAAGAGCTCGAATCCCATCGTCGACGCATTATTAACAATTAATTTATCCGGTTTACATGTGCGCTGTGCTTACGTCACACTTGTGTGCCATTCATGGAGGTAGAAAAGCTTAAGAGGACGTCAAGCAGCCATCCTTGGCAAGCAAGCGCTCCGTGAAGCCCGCAGTGTCCGCCTAACACGCGACGTTTTGCGTCACGATCACGCAAGGAATGAGATTTGCCGAGCTTTTGGGGTCTTCGCCAGGCAGTTTTGAATCGAAGCGCGCTTGTTCGGCCGGCTCACGGACACTGTGCTCGCGGAGAAGGTTCAAAAACAAAATAAGACCGCCAGTACTAAAAGCTACCCCATGCTCTCACGTTTTGATCGCATGCAGTACCGGCCGACCAGGATTCAAACGGGTTGCGAAACGCTCGCCCCCTAACTTATTTCTTCCTCTATGATGACATCACTGGTATATGCGCAGTCATTCCTAAAGATGCGGGTATGCTGTACATAGTGACGCCATAAAATTTTCCCATACAAATACTTGCCCTCAATTTGGTAATTACAAAGCTAATTAACAATCTTTCTGGTGCACGAGCACCGAGTGTCATTCTTGTTTCTCTTTCAACCATATCCGGTCGAGCGCTTCCTGTCTCTCGAATATTCATAAAAGGCCTTCTAAAAAACAAAAATAGATGGTTCTAGTTCAAGTAAAGAGTTATATTGGACAATGATATCGTAGCATAACTTTAAGATAAGGCCCAATTAGCTGTCAGGATAATTAATGAAAATTAATTGCATGAGTTCGTTGAGAGATTGGGAGTGGCTGGGATTGTTGCGGCACCTGGAGGGGCATATCTCAACCACGCGCTTGTTTCTACGTGGTCTCTGAGATCTGCTCCAGCAGCGCAGGACACGTAAAGTTAACGGAGGGAATACAACAGGGCACAAACGCCGACGTGGCGAGTGCCACTACCAAACGCCCAAGTAGAGGGTCAGGGTCGCCTCCAGAATTTTCCTAATTATTTATTTCAATCCACTTTACGACGGCGACGTTTCCGCCCCGACGTAGATCTCGTCCATGGAGACAACGGATGTCTTCAGTAATTGCGATTTTCTTAAATATGTGTATTGTCTAAGAAAAGTAGGCCTGCACATTGCGTCGTTTTTTCTATTGATAGCTTGCACGTGACGTCATGAACGCACAAAATGGCTCCAACATGGCGGCTTAGATGACGTTATGACGTCAAGGCAGTATAATCACGCGGCGATTAACCCGCTTCACTGTACTAACGACGCCGCTGGAACGTTATTTGGCCTATGTGCATTAATAACGAAGGAACCAGCATACAATGTACTGATAACGCTAACGTCACATCAGTTCGCGTCCCGCCATGTAGGTGCTCCGAAATGGCTGTTTCGGCGACGTCAGTGCAAGCCATCTATTAATAATATTTGTAGCGAGTGACACCCACTCCCTACCTCGTCTTCCATCCGTAGACACCTGCATGGTAGGTTATCACGTAATCTGTCACACTGCTATGCTTGAGGGCGCAGGTTTGATCCCCCGCCTCGGCAGCTGCATTGGCATGGCAGCGAAACTCGAGGAACACCCGTGTGCTTAGGTTTAGGTGTACGTTAAGGGACCCCAGGTGGTCAAATTTAATCCAGATACCCCGCACTTACGGCGTGCCTCATAAAGATATCGTGGTTTTGGCACGTGAAACCCCCGTAATTATTCCTTCCTTATTCGCAGCGCGTCCTTTGCTCACCGGTGTCTATAACTGCAGTTATACAAAGCTTCACGGGATGGCGCTACCATCGTTCGGCGACCGCGTATTGCTCGCGGAAACCGTTGCCTACACCAGAATACCGTACACACAAAACTCCCTCTGTTACTCTCGCGTTTCAAAAGCACAAGAACAAACCAAAGCAGATATTTCCCTGTAAGCTTTTCTCGAGATTCATTAATTGTGATCACGTGCCTTGATGTTCTCCAAGAGGCGACAAACGAAGGCAGCGAGCAGGAGCGTGATGAATGTTGCCGGCAGCACGAGGGACGCCGCGAAGGCGACAAACATGAGCGACGCGAACAGCGGTGCCACGCGCACGCCCTGCCAGCGGAGCAGCAGCGCCGACAGCTTGGTCCACAGCCGCGTAGAGTCCACCATCACGTACACGACTAGGAAACCCGTCAGGGACGCCAGTTCCTGAACACACACAACGCCGAATGAATCAAGCGCTCTTCGACGAGGAAACATAAAACGTACCGCGACGGCACTACCTCCCCCCCCCCTTTCCCACGGCTTGGTTCTCTTCTTTCCAGACAAAAATGCAAAGGAAATGGCTCTCGATAAGATACCAAGTGTATATTTGAAACCTCCTCTCAATTAACTTTCGCAGCCTTAACAATGAACCAATGCTGTCAGATAAACTTGAAAATTTTTGAACAGATTGACGTGCTTTTATGGGAGCGACTTACGTTGTATATCTCTTTTTGTATAGGGTTGGCATGTGTTATTAGTTGTATAGCACATGTAATTGTATAGTGTATGTGACACGTATATTCAGCATTGTGAATGTCCGTGCAATGTGAATTCGCATTGTTATTAATACTTCCCTCACCGTTACTACTGCCGATCACCGTCAGCCTTTAACCTTAGGCAACATTAACCTGACGCACGTTGTTTTAGTCCCTATTGTTCCGTTCATTTTATGATAAACACGTAACATGACCCAATGAACTAATTATCCAAATTTCATTAAGCTTTTATTTAACGTAAGCTCACAAGAAGATGCACGAACTATAGCATCTACAACGTGAAATTTCCTGCCGTATAGTCAGCCCCGGTTTGGACTCGAATAAACTTACGTAGCCTACTTTACATCGACACCCGATCACAGCCCTTGGCTGTTGATGTTAAATTGTTGACTCACCGTGCCACTGAGGTCAAGGACGTCTTCGTAGGCTGACGTGGAGCGGCCTAGTAAGGCCGTGGCTACCCATGGTACGAGAGACACAACGGTAAGCGGAAGCGTCTCCAAGACTGTGAACAGAACCACCAGCATAACGGCACAAGGCAACGCCTGCGTTGGGTGAAAAGAATTGACAGTGTTTTCAATGGCGAAGTTCTATTCCTGCGAATCAAGAGCACTATTCTGCAGCATGCAGACATAAAACGATCTCAGTTGTACGCGTACATACAACTGCTTTTACACCTGGGCAAGAAATATCCACGCGCATGGTTCATAGATGTTAGCGATAAGTTGAGCATTTGCGAGTTGGCAACGGTGATTTGTAAATGCGTGAAAGCCAGTTTCATTGTCGCTTTAGCAGATTTATATAACCAGAAGCTGAAGCTTAAGAGGTTTGTTGCTGTGTTAAGTTCGTCTAGTAATGATGTCGCGTGTGTATTTATGGTACGTGCTCAGAATTATTTGCCTGTGGCCTGTGGAATGGCCTGTGGAAGGATATTTTAGAGCGAAGCTCTTAGGGCCCGTTCCTGCGTTGAGCGGCGTCGGCGTCGTAGTAACCGGCAGAGGGAACGAGGACGAAAGAGAGCGAACGCAGACAGCAGCGGAGGATGAAAGATGGCGATAGCGAAGAGAGCGCGAGGAGGAGAGAATGACAGTGGCGAGACGACAGGTTCCACGGTGCCACAATCATGCGCGCCTTCGTGCTGTCGCTTATGACGTCATCACTAAGGCATTAGGCGAGGGCGTCCACCAATACCATATATGGAAATAAAGCGTTGCATGAACGGAGGCCTGTCTGCGGCGGCTGTTGTGGAACGAGCCCACGCGCTGCCTTCCGCGGTCTCCCGGTTAGCGAGGCAGTCACGCTACGCTCCGTCTGTGGCGGTTGTATGTGAAATGGGCTGCACGAAATTGTCTGCCCCAGTCACGCTACTCACGGCTTTCTCTTCTTAATGTAAACCGTGTACCTATATACAAAATAGTCTTAGCCAGTTCTTTCTGAACACCAATGTTAGTTGTGGGTGACTTTAATATCGACATAAATCAAACAAGATCTTCATACCACTTATGCGCGAGAACATCCCGTTCCTCTCCGTCTTAATTCATCCTACTGCTGGGACGACCTCGCGAAACGATTGCATAAACCTCGTCTTTGAGAACCAGGCATTGATGCAGCAGGTCGAACATAGCTCCAGTTCACTTCTCCGTCCATAAAGCTTCCGTCATTACAATAAAAGACTGGCAGAAAGTGTTTCTTAAAGAAATAGTTGTGGAAAATAACGAGTGGTATGCAACTGTACATACGTGCATGTCTTTCTCAAATTGTTTGCCTTAACCTAACTTATTGTAAAATCAAAAGACTTAAACAGCTGCGCTCAGAATTCGCATTAGGCAGTACCGTAATCGTCGGTGAATTCTTTTTTTTTTCTATTCTTGTATCCTCGGCTCCTCACCCGAAAGACGAAGGTTCGATCCCGGCCACGACGGTCTCATTTCGAAGGAGGCAAAATGCTAGAGACCTGTGTATTTATATTTAGGCGAACGTTAATGAACCCCAGGTGGTCAAAATTTCTGGAGGCGTCCACTACTGTGTGCCATGTAATCGTGTCGTGGTTCGAGAAATTCCGAAGGTGAACTGTCACTTTCCTCACAGGCGCAAGCTGTACGAGCCGGTGGCCGAGCTCTCGAAGCTGTTATATGAGTTCAAAAGTGCTTTTTCGCCATTGGCCATCTGGCTTCGCTAATCATCTATCCGACATATCGATTGAATCTTATTTTTTTTTCTTTCTCTTTTTCTTTTTTTTCTCACGAGCAATTCTAGCGTTCACTCCGCGAATTGGTGCCACATCGGTTCCGCAGACACTTGCGGAAATGTAGTCTCGTTGCAGTAGTTAAACATCTCGGCTTACTTTAACTTCGCCATGAAACCTGAAAATACTTATTAGCGTCCAAGGCATCTTTCTGCCTAACACTCAGGTAGACTGTCCAGCCGCCCTTTGTCTATCGGGGAAACGGAGGCAAGCGAAGCTTGGCGTGGGCGTGCCAGACCGACTGTTTTTCTTTCTTTTGCAGCGAAAGCTGTTATGAGATCAAAATAACAGCCGAGTTTGGTGGCGTCGCTCTACGCCTACGCCGGTCTACGTAACCGTTATCGCGCGCAATGAGGAAAAAAAAATTACACCATCTCCCACTAAAGGGAACCATGTGTGGATGCGAAGCAGCGGGAGATGGTGTAATTTTTTTTTCTTGCGTTCTCGAGCCTGTGCCTTCCTCTGGCGTAGAATCAGCACTGTCTTCCAGTGTCCATACAGCTCCCGCTGCGTGGAACTGCCGGCGTCCGAGGTATTCGACTCCCGCAAAGTCGCAAGATCATGTGCGTCTGCCACTCTGCAGTCCATGCCATTGGTGTCGTCGTGGGATTCTTCAACGAGGGAAGGAGAGCACGAGCGCCCCGCGTCTAGAGTCACAGAAGCAGAGGCGGCCATCGGCCGCTCGTGCCACGTCAGGCGTCGCTGCTGCCTACTCGTCGCAGGAGAGAATGAGGCGCGCGAGAGGGGGAGTGGAGAGGAGGTGTGTGGAGAGGGTCCGCGCATGCGCAGTAATGGTGGTCACTCCGCACACCACCACCGCCACCACCGGATTGAACTCCGCCATAAGATGCTTCGCATCTAAAAGGATCGAGCGGGATTTAAACATGGGCCCTCTGCGTGGCACCGGCACAGAGCCGGTGCATGAAACACCTTCGCAAAAAGACGCTATACAGGCGTCATGTCTGGCACGGAATCACGTTGACAGATGTCATATAGCGTGTTAGAAGCGCAAAATAATAACCAGACGTCACACAATATCAACTCCGTAAAGATTGAGGCCTTTAAAGCTACCCACCCATTACAAAGGGCTCAGCCATAATTCTTCATCGTCATCAGCTACTTACAGACGCGTAGTGGGTACCTCGCTTCTGAGCACAATCATGAATTATGGCCTGGTGGGTATCATGCAACTGCATATGCCGTAGTCGCCCAGGTACAGTCAGAAAGGCAGCTAGCTCCTCCAGCTTTCGCTGTGACTATGCGGCGTGCTCCGCGCAGGCCTGGCAATTTTCTTTTTCTTTCTTTCTTTCTTTCTTTCTTTCTTTCTTTCTTTCTTTCTTTCTTTCTTTCTTTCTTTCTTTCTTTCTTTCTTTCTTTCTTTCTTTCCTTTCTTTCTTCTTTCTTTTCTCTCTTTCTTCTTCTTTCTTTCTTTCTTTCTTCCTTTCTTCTCCTTTCTTTTTCTTCCTATTCTTTCTTCTTTCTTCTTTCTTATTCTTTCGTATTGCGCAATGCTACCTCAGTAAAGTAAAAATTTGGGCGAGTTGGTATTTGTTCATGATGACTCAGGGGCACGAGAAAACGGCACACAACGAAAAGAAGTACACGGGACGACGCGCTACTAGCAAATGGAATAATTTTATTCAGGAAAGACATATTTATACCGCAGTGAAATCAAATATAACCCAACGAGTCGACCAATAAATAAAACCATATGCTCAGCATTCCTACGTGAAGTAACGTTGTAGATAGGCTATCTCCCCTTCCTGCAGACTGACAGAAAGGTGACTGAGTACGTAGCTTACATCGTACGTGACTTCATCGCTGTCTCAAGAAGGTGTCTTTCTTGTGTTTAAAAAATTTTATTGTACCACAGACGGTTAACATCAAGAACAATTTAACATGACGTTTTCTTGCTTGAAATACGTTCACGAGAAGGACAAAGCATAATTCGGTAACATGGACATAAATAAACACATGAAATGAGGCGGAGGTAACACGTACAATTGATGTTTAGCCCATTTACACACACATACAAATAATAGAGAGTTTGAGAATTGGGGACCCAGGACGCTGGACCCCCAAGCTGCGTTGGGCAGCCTGCTCTTGCGTTCGGATGATCAGCAGAGTTTGAGAATTGGGCCGAACGCAGGCTGCTTTGGGTCAAGCGCACGGATGGCAGGCGTGACGAAATTTAAAATCATGCGAGACGCCGGCCATACTGCGCTGTGACCCGGCTGCATCTGCGTCTTCTCGCTGGTGACCCAAGACGCCTTGGGGCCCCACGCTAGTTTTCGACTTTTGCGTCTCGGGTCAACGCGAGCGCAAGAGCCCAAGAGTGGCTTGGGTTCTGCGCATGCGCCCTGGCGGCTCGCAAGCATCTTGGGTCCCCAAGCTCCTTGGGGCCCCAATTCTCAAACTCTCTGATATGTCACAAAAAGCTAGGTACGTATATGCACATTACCATAATGAGGAGCAAAATGGAAAAAGCTGGTTCCCCGCTTTGCTGCTTATTTAGCCACATACATTGCTCATGTTTGGACATGGTTTTTCTACAGGTTTGGAGCTTCAAATCCCATCACTTAATCAGTTCCTATCTTTAGTCAGAAAGCAGTTACGGTTTCTGCCGTATGTCATTTCGTGAGATGCAAGGAACTTTAACAGCTACCACTGTATAGAAGGCAAAAGAGGTACCAGGTTCTCGATCAACAACAGCGGTGCCAGGTACACGGGTGCAGTAACACCAAGAAACGCCTTGACCCTGCCGTCCTGTTTGGCCATGACCCCGCTAGTGGTCCCAGATCACTTCGCGACGCTCCCTTGTTAGATTTCAGGCACCCGCTCGCCGGCTCTGCAAGTGAACAACGAATTTAGGCAGTCAGAGGGAGAGATCAGGCACACTCGGGTGTCAAAGATTGTAGAGCAGGTCGATAAAGCATATCAGGTGCTTTTCAAATTAGCCTCGTCATTGAAGAGTATACCGTTAGTCATTAGATTTGCCGCAACTGCATCACCCATTTTCCTGGTGTGTGACTAAAAATCACCGTTCCTACACCTTGTTCCTACACCTCGCCGTCAATCCCGCCGTCAATAAACGCCTTAACAAAGTGGTGGAGAGTGCTGTACCGTCACCGCAACTTCAGTCTCCATTCGATGCCCCTGGAGCTTCGATCCCGTACCGTGCCATCTACCATGCCGCAAGACGCCGCTCAGCAAACGCCGCCTCCTGCTCCGACCGCTTGTCCCGGTGTCCCCCGTGTCCGCGACCCTCCTGTCTTCACCGGCGCGGATGGCACTGACGTGGAGGACTGGCTCGCGATTTACGAACGGGTGAGTGTTCCCAATAAATGGGACTAAGCAGGCAAGCTGACCAACTTGGTTTTCTACCTCGCGGGTGTGGCAGGCATGTGGTACAACAACCATGCATCCTATTTCCCCACGTGGTCCGATTTCAAGACCGCCATCGTCAACGTGTTTGGCCGCCCTGCCGTTCGTAAGCTTCAAGCCGAACAGCGCTTACGTGAACGAGCTCAGCAGGCAGGAGAATCGTTCACGAGCTACATCGAAGACATCCTTGACCTGTGCAAGAAAGCCGACGCGAGCATGTCGGAGTCTGACAGAATCAGGAATGTTCTGAAAGGCATCGACGACGATGCCTTCACTATGCTGCTGGCCAAAAACCCTCGCACAGTGGCAGAGGTCATTACCCTGTGCCAAAGCTACGAAGAGCTGCGCCGGCAGCGCTTGATGACCCGTCGACCGCCATCACGCGATGCTGATCTCGCAGGCTTGTCGGCAATTCCTGACCACTCCACTTTGCTCGCCGAAATCAAGTCGTTCGTGCGTGAGGAAATTGCCCGCCAGGTCTCTCTACTGGCTTTCACTCCACCGCAGCATGTTGACCAGCCGCCAACTACACTTCTGCCTCCTCTCCGCCGAGCGATTCAGCAAGAAATCGCGGAGGTCATTCCCGAATACCACCAGCCGCCTCTAGTGCCTGCACCACTAAGCTACGCGCAAGCTGTAGCCAGGCCGCCCCCAGCGATTCCTGTGGCTGGCCCGCGGAGTTACGCCGAAGCCGTCGTCGGACCACAGGCCTTCGACGTGGCTGTCCCGCCTACATACGTCGACGTCGCCCCCAGGCCCCGACAGCTGCCCACAATGCACTCATTTCAGCAGCCGCCTCGTCCATCGCGTTCTGCGACATGGATGGGACCCGCGAACCGCTGGCGCACTTCCGACAACCGCCCCATTTGCTTTGCGTGCGGTTGCGCCGGTCACGTCGCACGCTACTGCAATCGCGTGCAGCCGCCTCGGGTCGCATCAACCCTGACCAGCTCATCAAGCAGCCCTTATTATGACCAAGCGCCGCCAATGTCACCGACGTCCCGCCCCGCACCATCTACCCGCCGTTCACCGTCTCCACGACGTCGCTCACTGTCGCCGATGCGGCCACGTCTGGGCTCACGCGACCAGGAAAACTAGTCGTCGCAGTCCACGAGGCAAGGGCTACGACGCTATCGAACTGCGAAAGCCCTCAGCAAGCCCCTCGAACGTGATTGACGTGTTTGTGGACAGTGTTCGCGCATCCGCCCTCATCGACACTGGAGCCGCCGTATCCGTTATGGACGCCAAGTTTAGCCGACTACTGCGAAAAGTGACGACGCCGCTTTCGGGGCTCTCCCTCCGTACAGCCAGTGCCCAAAGTATCCACCCAACAGCGGTCTGCACAGCTCGCGTCATTATTCAGGATGCTCTGTACGCCGTCGAATTGATCATAATTCCTGCCTGCTCTCACGACGTCATCCTAGGGTGGGATTTTCTCTCCCGCCACGACGCCGTCATTCATTGCGCACCAGCCGAAATAGAGCTCTCACCATTCTCTGAATTGGCGCCGGCAGACAGTTCATCGGCTGCGGGCAAGGTACTTGTCAAAGACGACACCAAGGTGCCTGCAAACTCGTCCACGGCGGTGTCAGTGTACTGCGCCAGTCTCTCCGACACCGTTGCACTTCTCTCGCCATCTGACCGTGTTTGCACGAGGAAAGGCATGCTGGTGCCTTTCGCGACCGTGCAAGTCACTCAGGGCAGTACGTCAATTTTTGTTATCAACCCATCTCCGTACAGTGTTATGTTGGTCCGAGGGGAATGTCTCGGCAGCGTGGAACCCCTCGAAGACGCACAAGTTATGGACGAACCAGATGAAATGCACTGCCACAGTTCCAGTACGCTCAGCGCTGTTTCGACATCTGGTTCATCACCCGCTGATGTCTTTGGTTCCTCCATTGCTGACGACCTTACACCGGTCCAGCGTTCCCAGCTTCTGGGCCTGTTGGACGAATTTCGCTCTTCTTTCGATGTCGCTCAAACTTCTCTCGGCCGCACTTCCGCCGTTACGCATCGCATCGACACTGGCGCCCAGCCGCCACTGCGGCAACGTCCATATCGCGTATCTCCCACAGAACGCCGTGTAATCAACGAGCAAGTCGACGACATGCTGCGACGCGATGTTATTCGACCATCTAACAGCCCCTGGGCGTCTCCTGTCGTACTTGTTGCGAAGAAGGACGGTTCTGTGCGGTTCTGTGTAGACTACCGGACGACTCAACAAGATCACTCGTAAGGACGTGTATCCACTACCGCTAATAGACGACGCGATTGACAGCCTGCAAGGAGCAGAATTCTTTCATCTCTCGATTTGCGCTCAGGTACTGGCAAGTACCCATGGCTGATGACGCTCGACCGAAGACCGCCTTTGTCACGCCCGACGGCTTGTACGAATTCAACGTCATGCCGTTTGGGCTGTGTAATGCGCCCGCCACCTTTGAGCGCATGATGGATACCGTTCTGCCCAACCTGAAATGGCACACATGCTTGTGCTACCTCGACGACGTCGTTGTTTTCGCTCCGGATTTCTCCACACATCTTCAACGCCTGCGGCATGTTTTGACGCGTTTGAGCGACGCCGGTCTACAACTGAATCTAAAGAAGTGCCGATTTGCAGCACGGCAGCTGACAATACTCGGTTACGTCGTGTCCAAGGACGGTATTCTTCCCGATCCAGCCAAGCTTCGGGCCGTGACCGAGTTCCCCAAACCTACGTCCGTCAAAGAACTGCGCAGTTTCGTAGGACTGTGTTCCTACTTTCGGCGCTTCATTCGAAACTTCGCGACCGTCATATCGCCGCTGACGATGCTCCTCGGAAGTAACGGGTCCCTCAGTTCATGGTCGTCAGAGTGCGACGACGCTTTCGCGAAGCTCCGTCGTCTGTTGACGTCGCCTCCCATACTACGCCACTACGACCCTACGGCCCCTACAGAGGTACACACAGACGCCAGCGGTGTTGGCCTTGGCGCTGTCCTTGCGCAGCGCAAACCAGGGTTCCCTGAATATGTCGTGGCGTATGCAAGTCGTACGCTCACCAAAGCCGAGACCAATTACACCGTCACCGAAAAGGAATGCCTAGCGATCATCTGGGCCCTTACGAAGTTCCGACCTTATTTGTATGGTCGCCCATTTGATGTCATCACCGACCACCATGCCCTCTGCTGGTTGTCATCATTGAAGAATCCATCAGGCCGCCTCGCCCGCTGGGCACTTCGCCTACAGGACTACGATATCCGCGTGCTGTACCGCAACGGACGCCAGCATGCTGACGCCCGACGCACTCTCGCGCTCCCCCTTGCCTGACGACAACACCCACAGCTCAATGTCTCACAATGCCCTTTCTTCCATCGACGTTCACACTATCGCTACCGAACAGCGCAAGGATCAATGGATCGCTTCACTGCTAGACTTGCTGACTGATCCTTCGGCAACACCATCCACTCGCGCGTTGCGTCGTCAAGCCCACCATTTCGCCATTCGCGACGACCTCCTCCACCGACGCAATTACAACGCCGACGGCCGCCAGTGGCTACTAGTAATACCCCGCAGTCTGCGTTCTGAAATATGCGAATCGTTCCCGCTGATCCGCAGTGTGCGCACTCTGGGGTATCGAAAACATACCACCGCATCGCCAACGGTACTTTTGGCGAGGCATGTACCGCTACGTGCAGAAGTTCGTTCGCTCCTGCATCGATTGTCAGCGCCGCAAAAACTTCAAACGCACCAGTCACCAGCAGGTCTGCAACCTTTACCTTGCCCTGATCGGCCGTTTGGGCGCGTTGGCATCGATTTGTATGGGCCACTCCCTCTGACTTCGGCTGGTACCCGCTGGGCCATCGTCGCTGTAGACCACCTTACGCGATACGCCGAAACTGCCGCCCTCCCAGCGGCTACAGCGCGCGATGTAGCCTCCTTTCTGCTCCGCCGGTTCATGCTGCGCCACGGTCCACCCCAGGAGCTGCTCAGCGATCGAGGCCGTGTCTTCCTGTCGGAAGTCGTCGAAGCCATCCTCAAGAGTGCAACGTTGTTCACCGCAAAACTACTGCTTACCACCCGCAGACGAATGGGCTCACGGAACGCTTTAACCGCACGCTCGGCGACATGCTCTCGATGTATGTCGCCGCCGATCAACACAAATTGGGATTCCATTCTACCTTTCGTCCACCTACGCCTACAATACCGCCCCTCAAAGCACCACTGGTTTCTCACCATTTTTCCTATTGTACGGCAGGCACCCGTCGCACACCAATCGACACAATCCTTCCATACAAGCCGGATCGATCTGAGTGTGCGCCTATTTCTGCACACAGCCAGACTTGCTGAGGAGTGTCGCGAGCTTGCGAAGACCTTTACTACGCAGGACCAAGAGCGGCAGAAAAGCATCCGCGGTGAGACCAACACTTTCTGCACCCACGTTCCTACCCGGAGCACTCGTATGGCTCTCGATCCCTACCACTCGCAATTGGCCTCTCTTCCAAACTGCTGCCCAAATACGAAGGCCCCTATCGTGGTCGTCGAACGCACATCCCCGGTCAACTACCTGATTGAACCCATCGACCCATCTTCCGACATGGCGCCGTCGAGGGCGCGACATTGTCAACGTGGAGCGCCTCAAGCCCTACCATGACCCGCTCATAGTGACCAGCTGCTAGGTCGCCAGACGGCTCCCTTTTCGTACCCGGGGTAATTGTAGAGAAGCATTGGAACGTTGTAATGGGTCGTCCTCCAGCGCCTTCTAGTGGGTCGCCTCTTCGCCTCTTGTCGGAGAGCACGCCCCTCGTGCTCGTGCTCGTGAGAGTCTGCGAGTCTGCGCTCTGTCGGTGCATCGTCGCCGTCAATCCCGCCGTCAATAAACGCTTTCTATTAACAATATATTATATAAGGAGTGTTGGGACACCATAGCTAAACGTTATCGCCAAAAAGACCGGATCACCCGTAGGAATATGGTATAACCTAACAACATAACAAAACAACTGTTTAGGAACCAGGTTGACATTTGTTTTCTTGAGCAAGAATATAATCGCTTTCTGAGACGTTAAGCACGTAATTATAATCATTAACTATAGCAAGTAGCTCACTGGCGGCATTACCACACGCGTATCACACTATGTGCAAAGCTTTACGATACACTGATTGAAGGACGACGTATGTCACAATT